>NC_056442.1:54172359-54472359 GCF_018296145.1 Oncorhynchus tshawytscha | reverse complement strand
TGATCTTCATATGGTGGCAATCAGAAGACATCAATTTACTCAATAAATGTTCCTTTTGTTTGATGAAGTCTCTTTATATCCAAAACCTCCGTTTTGTTAGCGCGTTTTCTTCAGTAATCCACAGGCTCAAACGCAGTCAAAACAATCAGACAAAAAAATCGAAATTGTATCCGTAAAGTTCATTAAACATGTAAATCAATGTTTATATTAAATCCTCAGGTTGTTTTTTAGCCTATATTATCTATAATATTTCAACCAGACAATAACGTGTTCAATATAAAAGGTAAACATGCGCATGAAAAAGCTCTGCGACACGGTGAGGGTCCACTCGTTCAGACTGGTCTTATTCACTCATTTATAAGAATACAAGCCTGAAACGATTACTAAAGACTGTTGACATCTAGTGGAATACATAGGAACTGCAAATGGAGTCCTAAGTCAATGGATACTGTAATGGCATTGAATAGAAAACTACAAAACCCACAAAAAAAAATACTTCCTGAATGGATTTTTCTCAGGTTTTTGCCTGCTAAATCAGTTCTGTTATACTCACAGGCACTATTATAACAGTTTTGGAAACTGTAGAGTGTTGTCTATATGCATATCACATCTTCTGGGCCCGAGTAGCAGGCCGTTTAATTTGGGCATGCTTTTCATCCAAAATTCCGAATGCTGCCCCCTACCCTAGAGAAGTTAAATAAACCTCTCAGGGATTTGTGGGATGGTAGTGTCCCACCTCGCCAACAGCCAGTGAAATTGCAGGGCGCCAAATTCAAAACAACAGAAATCCCATAATTAAAAGTCCTCAAACATAGAAGTATTTTAAACCATTTTAAAGATAAACTCATTGTCAATCCAGCCACAGTATCCAATTTCAAAAAGGCTTTACGACGACAGCATGGCAAGCAATTATGTTAGGTCACTACCTAGTCACAGAAAAACACAGCCATTTTTCCAGCCAAAGAGAGGAGTCACAAAAAGCACAAATAGAGAATAAATTAATCACTAACCTTTGATGCTCTTCATCAGATGACACTCATAGGACTTCATGTTACACAATACATGTATGTTTTGTTTGATAAAGTTCATATTTATATCCAAAAATCTCAGTTTACATTGGCGCGTTACGTTCAGTAATGTTTTGTTTCCAAAACATCCGGTGATTTTGCAGAGAGCCAGATCAATTTACAGAAATACTCATTATAAATGTTGATGAAAATACAAGTGTTATGCATGGAAGTTTAGATAAACATCTCCTTAATGCAACCTCTGTGTCTGATTTCAAAAAAGCTTTACCGAAAAAGCACACCATGCAATAATCTGAGTACGGCACTCAGACAACAAAACAAGCCATACAGATATCCGCCATGTTGTGGAGTCAACAGAAGTCAGAAATAGCATTATAAATATTCACTTACCTTTGATGATCTTCATCAGAATGCACTCCCAGGAATCCCAGTTCCACAATAAATGTTTGATTTGTTTGAAAAAGTAATTTATGTCCAAATATCTCCTTTTTGTTTGCGTGTTTAGTACACAATTCAAACTCACAAGGCTCGGGCAAGTCCAGGCGAAAGTTCAGACGAAAAGTCATATTACAGTTCGTAGAAACATGTCAAACGATGTACAGAATCAATATTTAGGATGTTTTTAACATAAATCTTCAATAATGTTGCCACTGGAGAATTCCTTTTGTCTGTAGAAATGTGATGGAACGCAGGTCGCTCCCACATGAGCGCGCATGATCAGCTCATGGCACTCTGGCAGTGACCTGACTCAATCAGCTCTTATTTCCCCCTCCTTCACAGTAGAAGCATCAAACAAGGTTCTAAAGACTGTTGACATGTAGTGGAAGCCTTTGGAAGTGCAACATATCACCCCATAGACACGGTATATTCGATAGGCAATGACTTGAAAAACTACAAACCTCATATTTACCACTTCCTGGTTGGATTTTTTCTCAGGTTTTTGCCTGCCGTATGAGTTCTGTTATACTGACAGACATCATTCAAGCAGTTTTAGAAACGTCAGAGTTTCATGCATAATAATATGCATATATTAGCAACTGGGCCTGAGTAGCAGGCAGTTTACTCTGGGCACCTTATTCATCCAAGCTACTCAATACTGTCCCCAGTCCCAAATAAGTTAAATAAAGGTGAGTAAAAAAATAAAAAAATATTTAAAAAATCATAACAAAAACCAAGCCATGAAGTCGAAGGCATTATACATAGAGCTCTGAGACAGGATTGTGTCGAGGCACGGATATGGGGAAGGGCACCAAAACATTTCTGCAGCATTGAAGGTCTCCAATAACACAGTGACCTCCATCATTCTTAAATTGAAGAAGTTTTGAACGACCAAGACTCTTCCTAGAGCTGGCCTCCTGGCCAAACTGAGCAATCGTGGGAGAAGGGACTTGGTCAGAGAGGTGACTAAGAACCTGATGGTCACTATGACAGAGCTCCAGAGTTCCTCTGTGGAGATTGGTGAACCTTCCAGAAGGACAATCATCTCTGCAGCACTCCACCAATCAGGCCTTTATGGTAGAGTTGACAGACGGAAGCCACTCTTCAGTTAAAGGCACATCACAGCCCACTTGGAGTTTGCCAAAAGGCACATAAAGGACTTTCAGACCATGAGAAACAACATTCTCTGGTCTGATGAAACCAAGATTGAACTCTTTGACCTGAAAGCCAAGTGTCAGACTCATGTCGAAGAGGAAACCTGGCACCATCCCTACAGTGAAGCATGGTGGTGGCAGCATCATGCTGTGGGGATGTTTTTCAGCGGCAGGGACTGGGAGACTAGTCACGACTGAGGGAAAGATGAACAGAGCAAAGTACAGAAAGATCCTTGATGTAAACCTGGCCAGAGCACTCAGGACTCCAGACTGGGGCAAAGGTTCACCTTCCAACAGGACAACAACCCTAAGCACACAGCCAATACAACGCAGGAGTGGCTTCGGGACAAGCCTCTGAATGTCCTTGAATGCCCTAACCAGAGCCAGGACTTGAACACAATCGAACATCTCTGAAAATACCTGTGCTGCAATGCTCCCCATCCAATCTGACAGAGCATGAGAGAAGAATGGGATAAACTCCCCAAATACAGGTGTACCAAGCGTGTAGCCTCATACCCAAGAGGACTCAAGGCTGTAATCACTGCCAAAGTACCGAGTAAAGGGTCTGAATACTTATGTAAATGTGATATTATTATCATTTTTTTGAAAGAAATTTCAACAACACAAAAATGTTTCCTTTTTTGCTTTGTCGATATTGTATTGTGTAGATTGATGAGGGGGGAAAAAACGATTTAATCCATTTTAGAATTAGGCTGTAACGTAACAACATGTGGAAAAATTCAAGGGGTCTGAATACTTTAATTCAATGCATTCGGAAAGTATTCAAACCCCTTGACTTTTTCCACATTTTGTTACGTTACATGGAGACCGTTAAGTGTGAAAAATATATTGTTACATTTCCTGATTTTTCTCATATCTGTCAGATATAAGACACTTAAGAATAAAATTCCTTTAGATTTTTTGGGGGGGGACTATCTATTGTTCCATGTAGTGAATATGTTATTCAATGCATTTGTATGGGCTACTAGCAGTAAGGCCAAATTCAATGTTTCATCAAATATTTGGGGGGGAATTTTTTTGATACTTCAAGGGGTCTTAAAATTCAAAATCAAATAGCAAAATGATCCTTGGTATGACCTTCTTAAAACATCTCCACACTAAACATGCCAGTAATTTTCCGGTAATCAATACATTGTTGTTATCATGACACAATGCAGCACCTCCCTCACTGATGCCCAATGGTGCTCGTTCCCTGGTGGAGTGTGACACCGTATAAATATCAGTTTCAGCACTGCCATCCCTTTGTTGGGCACCTGTAATGCCAGCCTAGCATACTACAGAAGCCTAGCAGTGTCAGGTATGCTGTCCACACATAGGTGGCCAGAGCAGGGCTGGGCGATGCTACAGCTGGTTCTGGTGGCTGCTCTATCCAAGGCAGAGCCAGAGGGCCTGGTGATGTGCAGGCGGAGAGGAGGTCCAGAGTACCCACAGCTGGCCAAGGACGGAGACATCATTCTGGGAGGCATCTTCTCATTCCACAGCAGCTGGCAGAACAGAGAGCTGAACTACACACAGAGCCCACCACCTCTGCAGTGCACCAGGTAAACTACTGGCAGGAATAAGGTTGGCATAATATTGAAAATCAGGGAAAATACTATGGGTAAGTTTTAAGAACACCATACATATTAAGAAAACAGCTAATTCCTTATTTTTTTACTATGGCTATCAACAATTATCGGTTTCAATAATGTATCTCTAGAATAATTTCTTACAAAATATTTTTTTTAGAAAATATTGTGCATTTTTAGTCAGGGAACATTTGAACCCCAAACCCCCCTGACATTAACTGTCGTGTTGGAACCAGTCTGAATTTCAGAGCGTTCCAGTTTACCCAGGCTATGCTGTTTGCCATAGAGGAGATCAACAACAGCACATCCCTGTTGCCCGGTGTCTCTCTAGGCTATAAGATCTATGACTCATGTGGCTCCATAGCCAGAGGGGTGAGGGTGGCCCTGGCGCTGGCTAACGGGAACCAGGAGACAGCCACAGAGGGTTCAGGTTGCTCCAGACCAGCCCAGGTTCAGGCCATCATGGGGGAGGACTCCTCCTCACCCAGCATGGCCACTGCTACCGTCCTCGGTCCCTTCCACATCCCGATGGTAGGCAGAGGGCAGGGTTAGGGGTCAAGAGGGTATCAGTGAATTAAGGTGTTCTATACATTAACTCAAAACATGCTCATTGGTTATTATCATTAAAAACTTTTAGAAAAATGCTTTCCCCCCTAAATAGTAGTATTTGGATGTGTTGTCTATTCTTATACTGTTGATAGATAGTTGTATGTCCTAATTGGTTGTCTATTGTGACTCCTGTACAATTTATTTCTTCAGATCAGCCACTTTGCCACATGTGGGTGTCTGAGTGATAAAGTCAAGTACCCCTCCTTCTTCAGAACCATCCCCAGTGACCGCTACCAGAGCAGAGCCCTGGCCCAGCTGGTCAAGCACTTTGGATGGACTTGGGTGGGCGCCATCCGAACCAACGACGACTATGGAAATAACGGCATGGCCACGTTCATTGAGACGGCAGAGCAGCTGGGGATCTGTCTGGAGTACTCTGTGGCCTTCTTCAGGACAGACCCTGAGGAGAAGCTGCAGAGGGTCATAGAGAGCATCAAGACGTCCAAATCCAAGGTCATTGTTGCCTTCCTCTCCTTCCTGGACCTAGACTTGCTGGTGAGGCAATTTGCCCTCCACAATCTGACAGGCTACCAGTGGGTGGGCTCCGAGGGATGGATCATTGACTCCTACATCGCCAGGGTGGATGCCCACCACGTCCTAAACGGAGCCATAGGCCTGTCCATCGCCAAAGCCCATGTCACAGGGCTGGGAGAGTTCATCCTGGACGTGAGGCCGCTTAACTCTGCCGGCATTGACAGCAGCATGTTCACTGAGTTCTGGGAGGCTCTGTTTGACTGTCGCTTCAGGCAGGGTGAGAGCTCAGAGTCCGAGACGGGTCAGTCTCAGCGAGAGTGTACAGGCAGGGAGAATCTGTCTGGGTTGCAGAACATCTTCACTGATCTGTCTCTAATGGCTATCTTTAATAATGTCTATAAAGGTGTTCTGGCTGTGGCCCATGCCCTCCATAATGTTTGGGGCTGTGGGGAGACGTGTGGCAACAAGACACAGCCTGATCCACAGACAGTGAGTTGATAAGCACACATTAGGAACTCAGATTTTCATATGTCAGACATTTCAGTTCAAACTACAAAAAAAAGCTGGGTTGTGAACATTCCTGCTATGTTAATATTATTACTGTTATTGTTATGTCTCCTTAGATTCTCGAGCACATAAAAAATGTGCGTTTCAAGACAAAGGAAGGGGAGGAGGTGTATTTCAACGAGAAAGGGGACGTTACTGCCAAGTATGACATCATCAACTGGCAGCCGAAAGAGGACGGCAGTGTGGAGTTTGTTACCGTGGGTCTTTACGATGCCTCCCTACCTGCAGACAGGCAACTCACCATCAACAACAGCTCCTTAGTGTGGACACAGAATGCAAAGCTGGTGCGACTAATTGAATGTCAAATACACGCTATGTGTTGCAGGCTATCATTTGTAACTGTACACAGAGTAGTGGATTGTGTCACCATGTTCTCTGATGTAAACCACCAATGCTTATGTTTATTTATTTATTTCTTTCTTTACAGGTGCCTGTGTCAGTGTGCAGTGACAGCTGTCCCCCAGGCACTCGTAAGGCTGTGCAGAAAGGAAGGCCTGTATGCTGTTATGACTGTATCCAATGTGCAGAGGGAGAAATCAGCAATAACACAGGTGTGATAAGAGAAAAAAAACGACCTACACAGTTGTCCTGGAATGAAAAATAGTTTGTGTGTCGTCTTTATAAAACAAATTGCATTCCTTTTGTTTTTTTTTATAGATTCTGTCACCTGTGATCAATGTCATCCTGAGTTTTGGACCAATAAGAAGAGGGATATGTGTGAAAAGAAGGAAATAGAATTTCTCTCCTATGAAGAAATCATGGGAGTGTTGCTGACTGCTGTCTCCCTGCTAGGAACATGTTTGACGAGTATTGTGGCATTTATTTTCTTCAGATACAAGAAAACCCCCATCGTCAGGGCCAACAACTCTGAGCTGAGCTTCCTGCTGCTCTTCTCCTTGGCTCTGTGTTTTCTGTGTTCTCTTACTTTTATTGGCCGGCCCTCTGAATGGTCCTGTATGCTGCGTCACACAGCGTTTGGGATCACCTTCGTCCTCTGCATCTCTTGTGTTCTGGGGAAAACAATAGTGGTGTTGATGGCCTTCAGGGCTACACTTCCAGCCAGCAATGTCATGAAATGGTTTGGTCCTCCACAGCAGAGATTGACTGTAGTGTCCTTCACGTTTGTCCAGGCTTTGATATGCACTCTGTGGTTGGTCCTGTCCCCTCCCTTCCCCATTAAAAACCTCACTACCTACAAGGAAAAGATCATTCTAGAGTGTGATGTAGGTTCAGCTATTGGTTTCTGGGCTGTGTTGGGTTATATAGGACTCCTGTCTCTCTTGTGCTTTGTGCTGGCTTTTCTGGCTCGGAAGCTGCCTGATAACTTCAATGAGGCCAAATTCATCACCTTCAGCATGCTCATATTCTGTGCAGTCTGGATCACCTTCATCCCAGCTTATGTCAGCTCTCCTGGGAAGTTTACTGTAGCTGTGGAGATCTTTGCCATTCTGTCCTCAAGCTTTGGGTTGCTTTTCTGTATATTTGCACCTAAATGTTATATAATTTTAATGAAACCAGAGAAAAACACTAAAAAGTTGATGATGGGAAAAATATCAACAAAATCAGCATGAGCGCATATATTGTTTAGTCATGTTTCTCATGATAATGTACTTAATTTTACATTTTAAGTATTTCAGGTTTGAATGTTTAAATGTTGAAAATAAACCATGTATACCTAGAAATTTAATTGGTTGTTTTTTTTTATTGTGAACTAAGTCGAATTTAATAGAGTTTGTTTTTATTGTCAGAGTATGGCTAAAATGTAGTGAATGAGGTATATAACCTGACTACCATGCTAACCTTCTCAACAACAAGAGAAATTACCATGCTAACCTTCTCAAAATCAAGAGAATGTACCATGCTAACCATCTCAACAACAAGAGAAAGTACCATGCCAGATTCCCAACCACCAGAGTACCATGCCACCTTCCCAACAACCAGAGAGAGTACCATGCCACCTTCCCAACAACCAGAGAGAGCACCATGCCACCTTCCCAACAACCAGAGAGAGTGCTATGCCACCTTCCCAACAACCAGAGAGAGTACCATGCCACCTTCCCAACAACCAGAGTACCATGCCACCTTCCCAACAACAAGAGTACCATGCCACCTTCCCAACAACAAGAGTACCATGCCACCTTCCCAACAACCAGAGTAACATGCCACCTTCCCAACAACAAGAGTACCATGCCACCTCCCCAACAACCGAGTACCATGCCACCTTCCCAACAACCAGAGAGAGTACCATGCCACCTTCCCAACAACCAGAGTACCATGCCACCTTCCCAACAACCAGAGAGAGTACCATGCCACCTTCACAACAACCAGAGTACCATGCCACCTTCCCAACAACAAGAGTACCATGCCACCTTCCCAACATCCAGATTACCGTGCCACCTTCCCAACAACCAGAGTAACATGCCACCTTCCCAACAACCAGAGTACCATGCCACCTTCCCAACAACAAGAGTACCATGCCACCTTCCCAACAAGAAGAGTACCATGCCACCTTCCCAACAACCAGAGTAACATGCCACCTTCCCAACAACCAGAGTACCATGCCACCTTCCCAACAACCAGAGTACCATGCCACCTTCCCAACAACCAGAGAGAGTACCATGCCACCTTCCCAACAACAAGAGAGAGTACCATGCCACCTTCCCAACAACCAGAGTACCATGCCACCTTCCCAACAACCAGAGTACCATGCCACCTTTCCAACAACCAGAGAGAGTACCATGCCACCTTCCCAACAACAAGAGAGAGTACCATGCCACCTTCCCAACAACCAGAGAGAGTACCATGCCACCTTCCCAACAACCAGAGTACCATGCCACCTTCCCAACAACCAGAGAGAGTACCATGCCACCTTCACAACAACCAGAGTACCATGCCACCTTCCCAACAACAAGAGTACCATGCCACCTTCCCAACATCCAGATTACCGTGCCACCTTCCCATGCCACCTTCCCAACAACCAGAGTAACATGCCACCTTCCCAACAACCAGAGTACCATGCCACCTTCCCAACAACAAGAGTACCATGCCACCTTCCCAACAACAAGAGTACCATGCCACCTTCCCAACAACCAGAGTACCATGCCACCTTCCCAACAACCAGAGTACCATGCCACCTTCCCAACAACAAGAGTACCATGCCACCTTCCCAACAACAAGAGTACCATGCCACCTTCCCAACAACCAGAGTAACATGCCACCTTCCCAACAACCAGAGTACCATGCCACCTTCCCAACAACAAGAGTACCATGCCACCTTCCCAACAACCAGAGAGAGTACCATGCCACCTTCACAACAACCAGAGTACCATGCCACCTTCCCAACAACAAGAGTACCATGCCACCTTCCCAACATCCAGATTCCCACCTTCCCAACAACCAGAGTAACATGCCACCTTCCCAACAACCAGAGTACCATGCCACCTTCCCAACAACAAGAGTACCATGCCACCTTCCCAACAAGAAGAGTACCATGCCACCTTCCCAACAACCAGAGTAACATGCCACCTTCCCAACAACCAGAGTACCATGCCACCTTCCCAACAACCAGAGTACCATGCCACCTTCCCAACAACCAGAGAGAGTACCATGCCACCTTCCCAACAACAAGAGAGAGTACCATGCCACCTTCCCAACAACCAGAGTACCATGCCACCTTCCCAACAACCAGAGTACCATGCCACCTTTCCAACAACCAGAGAGAGTACCATGCCACCTTCCCAACAACAAGAGAGTACCATGCCACCTTCCCAACAACCAGAGAGAGTACCATGCCACCTTCCCAACAACCAGAGTACCATGCCACCTTCCCAACAACCAGAGAGAGTACCATGCCACCTTCACAACAACCAGAGTACCATGCCACCTTCCCAACAACAAGAGTACCATGCCACCTTCCCAACATCCAGATTACCGTGCCACCTTCCCAACAACAAGAGTACCATGCCACCTTCCCAACAACCAGAGTAACATGCCACTTTCCCAACAACCAGAGTACCATGCCACCTTCCCAACAACAAGAGTACCATGCCACCTTCCCAACAACAAGAGTACCATGCCACCTTCCCAACAACCAGAGTACCATGCCACCTTCCCAACAACCAGAGTACCATGCCACCTTCCCAACAACAAGAGTACCATGCCACCTTCCCAACAACAAGAGTACCATGCCACCTTCCCAACAACCAGAGTAACATGCCACCTTCCCAACAACCAGAGTACCATGCCACCTTCCCAACAACAAGAGTACCATGCCACCTTCCCAACAACCAGAGAGAGTGCCAAAAACAACATCCTGATCACAATGAGACAGAATTTCAACGTGTCTTTTATTCCTTGTTTGGTTGAGTGTCCCCTGGTCTCCTGAGACCTTCCTCCTCCAGGAGCCACACCAGGGATGGAGCCATAGCAGCTACCCCTGCTGCAGGGGCGGGGGGCCAGGGGCTATATATGGGCTGCGACCGGGAGCTGTAGAGTCTAAGAGCCCTGACTGCACTACAGAGCCAGGAGCCATGCCACAGCTGGAGCTGGTCCTGTCGGTGCTGCTGGTGGTGATGGGGGAGGGAGAGCCTGTGTGCAGGCTGCAGAGCAGGGCAGAGCTGCCAGACATGGCCAAGGACGGGGACCTTGTCATCGGAGGCATCTTCTCGTTCCGCACCGAACAAGATGGGGTCATAGACACATTTCAGACAATCCCTAAAATTCGTAGATGCATAAAGTAGGTATATTCATCATGTTTATTTGATTCAAACGTTGTTGTTTTTTGTTATTTGAAGTTTAAAGTGTATGAAATCATTTCTAACTACACATTTTTTTAGTTATAATTTCAGAGAATTCCAGTTTGCTCAAACAATGATCTTTGCAATTGAGGAGATCAACAGAAACTATGAAATTCTTCCAGGCATTAAGCTTGGATACAAAATCTACAATCACTGTGGCACTATGGATATACTGAGAGCTGCGATGGCTCTGGTGAACGGACAGAAGAGCATAATCAATGACAACAACTGCACTGAATCGGACACAGTCCAGGCCATCCTTGGGCATTCTGGATCAACACCTACTATCGGAATGGCACAGATGGTTGGGAGGTTTCAAATACCAGTGGTAAGATACAAAATGAGCATAAATTGAACAACATAAACTGCCTAGTAAATACAATGTCAGCTTGAAAAAATTACTACTTCACATAGCTTTTAAATCAAATGCACAAGTATCTACAGTATAATCTATTCTGTGATATTCAGAAGTGCTGTCATATTCAGAAGTGCTGTCATATTCAGAAGTGCTGTCATATTCAGAAGTGTTGTGATATTCAGAAGTGCTGTCATATTCAGAAGTGCTGTCATATTCAGAAGTGCTGTGATAAGATGTGCTGTCATTTTCAGAAGTGGTGTGATATTTTGTCACTAATGTTACAAACTGTCTTTTGTGACCCTCACTTAAAACAGATCAGCCACTTCGCCACCTGTGGGTGTCTGAGTAACAGAAAGGAGTTCCCTTCCTTCTTCAGAACCATCCCCAGTGACTTCTACCAGAGCAGAGCCTTGGCCCAACTGGTCAAGCACTTTGGCTGGAGCTGGGTGGGGGCTATAAGCAGTGATAATGACTACGGGAATAGAGGCCTAGCCACCTTCATGCTAGCTGCACAGGAGGAGGGAGTGTGTATAGAATACTCTGAGGCATTTGAGCAGACAGGTCCGCGCCATGAGATTCTCAGGATAGTGGAGATTATTAAACAGTCCAGTTCAAAGGTCATCATGGCCTTCATGACCCACAGGGAGATCAAGGTTCTGGTGAGTGAGCTCTACAGGCACAATATCACAGGACTGCAGTGGATCGGCAGTGATGCCTGGATCACAGATCCTTCTCTCACTGCCATCGAGGGACACAGCGCCCTGCTGGGCGCAATAGGCTTCACGGTGACCAGGGCTCACATCCCTGGGCTGGGAGAGCATCTGAAGGAAGTCCACCCTTCTCACTTCCCCGACAGCATGTTTCTCAGGGATTTCTGGGAGATTGTGTTCGACTGCTCACTCAATATGACTACAGAACCCAAGAGGAAGCCATGCAACGGCTCTGAGAGTTTAAGAGACGTGCAGAACACGTTCACAGATGTGTCCAAGTTCACATTCACTAATAACGTGTATAAGTCTGTGTACGCTGTAGCTCACGCCCTCCACAACCTGTTGACGTGTGAGGAGAGCCGAGGACCCTTCTCTAACGGGAGCTGTGCTCAACCCACACGCATACAGCCCTGGCAGGTGAGCAGAGCAGGAACCAGTCAAGAGAATTCACTAGTTTTCATTGTCACATGTTACGTATCATAAACAAATACACTGGTGAGAGATTATGCGTTTTTTTTCTTCAACTTTTTTAGTAGCTGAACTATTTTTGTAATTTCTTCCCCCCCCAAAAACCACAAAAGGTTTTGTATTACCTTGAAACAGTGAATTTCACAACAGAGGAGGGGGAGAGAGTGTTTTTCGACGGTAATGGAGACTCACCGGCTAGATACGAACTGGTTAACTTACAAACCACTAACCCAGGCACCATGGATGGAGTCACCGTCGGTACCTATGATGCCGCACTGCCAAAAGGCCACCAGTTCATGATGAATAACGTCAGTGTCATATGGAGAGGACGTAGTAAAATGGTGAGGCTCTTAGTCACTCAAACATCTCTCTCTCTCTATATATATATTCTACAGTGAAAACAAAACTATCTGTATTCGTCATATTCTAGGTCAAAATACATTTTAGGATCTAAGTGTACACAAGTATATTAAAAACATGATTCTGTCATTACACTGCTTTTGATTGAGTTGTTGTGGTAGTTTTTGCTGTTTTCTGTGTATCGGGTGCCTGTGTCAGTGTGCAGTGAAAACTGTAACAGACCCTGCTGGAGTAAAACATGTAACATTTAGAGTTAAACCGTGTCTGCTCTCTGTCCCCTAAAGATACCTGTGTCAGTGTGCAGTGAGAGCTGTCCCCCAGGCACTCGTAAGGCTGTGCAGAAAGGAAAGCCTGTATGCTGTTTTGACTGTGTACCATGTTCAGACGGAGAGATCAGCAACGCTACAGGTGATGAGCAAACACACAGCATTACGGCTCACTGAAACAGTCACTCAGAAATCGACACAGGTCCCTGAGGCACGCTCCTAAAAAAAGAAAACATTTTAAATTATGTCATATTTCAGACATCGATCTTAGTATGTAATTGCTTTACGATTGTAAAAGTGGAGTCTGACTGTTGTTTTTTTCCATCTAACTTCAGATTCCATCGAATGTATGAGGTGCCAGCTGGAATACTGGTCCAACAAGTACAGAGATTCCTGCCGTCCGAAAGAAGTTGAATTCTTATCTTATGAGGAAATCATGGGGACACTGCTGGCCTTGTTTTCATTGCTAGGGGTGTTTCTTACTGTGATGACATCATTCATTTTCTACTGTTACAGAGAGACCCCCATCGTCAGGGCCAACAACTCTGAGCTGAGCTTCCTGCTGCTCTTCTCCTTGACTCTATGTTTTCTGTGCTCTCTTACTTTCATTGGCCGGCCCTCTGAATGGTCCTGTATGCTGCGTCACACAGCGTTTGGGATCACCTTCGTCCTTTGCATCTCTTGTGTTCTGGGGAAAACAATAGTGGTGTTGATGGCATTCAGGGCTACACTTCCAGCCAGTAATGTCATGAAATGGTTTGGTCCCCCACAGCAGAGACTCAGTGTTCTGGCTTTCACTCTCATACAGGTCCTAATCTGTGCTCTTTGGTTAACAGTCTCCCCTCCTTTCCCCTACAAGAATATGAAAACATATCAGGAAAAGATCATTCTCGAGTGTGATGTGGGTTCAGCTATTGGTTTCTGGGCTGTGTTGGGTTATATAGGACTCCTGTCTCTCTTGTGCTTTGTGCTGGCTTTTCTGGCTCGGAAGCTGCCTGATAACTTCAATGAGGCCAAATTCATCACCTTCAGCATGCTCATATTCTGTGCAGTCTGGATCACCTTTATCCCAGCTTATGTCAGCTCTCCTGGGAAGTTCACTGTAGCTGTGGAGATCTTTGCTATTCTGGCCTCTAGTTTTGGTTTACTTTTCTGCATATTTGCTCCTAAATGTTTCATTATCTTGCTGAGGCCAGAGCAAAACACCAAGAAACATATGATGGGGAAAACATCCAATGATATACGTCATTAACATATTTTAGAAAATGTTGGGGCCTACTAATTGATATACTGTTTGTCAAATGTTCTGAAGTAAACTGTGAGGACAACAACTGCTGCATGTTTGAACCTTGTTAAAAGAATATAAGTCACTAACTGTTTAGTGTTTAGTGCTTTTAGTGTTGTGTGTATTTAAATAAATCACAATCAACAAAAACCTGTTGTGAAATAATAGAAACATGAACATTAGGACATTGTCAAAGATAGACAGGCTGTCTCCATAAGTTATTGTCTGTGACAGACAGACAGACAGACAGACAGACAGACAGACAGACAGACAGACAGACAGACAGACAGACAGACAGACAGACAGACAGACAGACAGACAGACAGACAGACAGACATGACAGACAGACAGACATGCAGTCAAACAGACAGACAGACATGCAGTCAAACAAACAAACAGAGACAAACAGACAAACAGACATGCAGTCAAACAGACAGACAGACAGACAGACATGCAGTCAAACAAACAAACAGACAGACAAACAGACAGACAGACAGACAGACAGACAGACAGACAGACAGACAGACAGACAGACAGACAGACAGACAGACAGACAGACAGACAGACAGACATGACAGACATCAGTCAAACAGACAGACAGACATGCAGTCAAACAGACAGACAAACAAACAGACAGACAGACAGACATGAGTCAAACAGACAGACAGACATGCAGTCAAACAGACAGACAAACAGACAGACAGACAGACAGACAGACAGACAGACAGACAGACAGACAGACAGACAGACAGACAGACAGACAGACAGACATGCAGTCAAACAGACAGACAGACATGCAGTCAAACAGACAGACAGACATGCAGTCAAACAAACAAACAGACATGCAGTCAAACAAACAAACAGACAGACAGACAGACAGACAGACAGACAGACAGACAGACAGACAGACAGACAGACAGACAGACAGACAGACAGACAGACAGACAGACAGACAGACAGACATGCAGTCAAACAAACAAGCAGACAGACAGACAGACAGACAGACAGACAGACACAGACAGACAGACAGACAGACAGACAGACAGACAAACAAACAAGCAGACAGACAGACAGACAGACAGACAGACAGACAGACAGACAGACAGACAGACAGACAGACAGACAGACAGACAGACAGACAGACAGACAGACAGACAGGTAACCATCTGGTACAGACAAGCAGTCTCTTTGACACACACACATACAGTGGGATGTGTCACTCCAGGTACAGAGGAGCTGCTGCTAATGCCACAGAGCACAGTCCCGGGGGAGTAAACACCTCAAGGCCCCTAGCTCATCCTTTAACACAACAACAACAGTAGCAGCTTCCCATCCAAAGACACAGTATACTGTAATATACAGATGCTGTCAAATAGTGACCACCTTTGCATGATTCGCTATTTCTTCTAAAGTAAATTGAAATGTATGTTTTGGTGTTTACATTTGATTTAAAACTGCACAGGATCAAGAATTTGAAAAAATGAAAAACAATGAAAAAGTCCTATTTAATTTGGTTGGGGGCAATGATAATCCATTGCGTTGTAATGTAACTGACCTCTGGTTAGGTGCAAGGTGCCTACAGGGTTAACAATAGTCTTCAATCAATTTTGAAAACAAAAACAGAACATTATGATCCATTGCACTCCATTTTATAGTGCAACGTGCCTCTTTTTGTATTTTTAAATGTATTTTTTTATTTAAATGTTTTTAAAGCGAAGTCATACTAAGACTAGGCTCTCTGTTACAGATGAGTCCTGCATAAATACATCTAACACATACTACATACAATATACAAAATTACAAAACACATTCAGAAAAGCAGACGCATTTACTATTAACATAGAGGACTCTGATCATGTCTCTGAATTGACCATGGGGGGGGTCAGAACATCTCATTTCAGAGAGCTCTGTAAGTTGTTCCACATAAATGATGCAAAAACCCAACTCTGTGGAGACCGAAGGGGCCTCCAGTGTAAATCAAATCCTGAGACCAGGTTTGTTCATTTGTAAGTCTAAATTGAATTAATGAGGACAGATACAGAGGACGTTTTGTTACCCTCTCCTTACTTACGAAGAGGCCTAAACCAGGGCAGGGTAATCTATTTGACCGAATCTCTTTAAACCTGCTCTTTAGCAATTACACTTCAAAAAATACACTATACTATCAAATGAACCATGTACCCAGATATCAGCCTGTCACTTTATCCCAACCATTGTAATACAAAGGGACCTACTGGGATAACTGGGGTTGGACAGGTGCCATTGAGAGTCCATGGTGGTGCCTCATCATCTCCTGGTTGAGAGTCCGTGGTGGTGCCTCATCCTCTCCTGGTTGAGAGTCCATGGTAGTGCTTCATCCTCTCCTGGTTGCTGATAAAGCTCTTCTAAAAGGACATTTGACCTTTGCAGACTGAAAACCTCAACAACCCCAGCTGGTGAAGAAAGGAGATCTAGTTATGGGTACACATTTATACCCTCAATGCGTCCAGTTTCATGTTGTTGTTTTTTTGTGTGTTTCTTTTGCAAATGGTTTCGGCAAGTAAAGGTCGATTGCATAAACCCCCTGATTTCATTTCTGTACATCTCACAGACTGCAGCCGCCACACATTTTTATATCTGTGAATTTGAACGGCTGTAACAGAGCTTTGGAGCACATCAAATAGCAGCAATGTGCCCGGATATGTATGTGCCACATCTTTCCAGTGTTCCATTAGACTGTGGACACTACGGTACTACCTAGGGTACAGTAGTTAGAGAGATCTACAGCCTAAATCATGCAGGGCGCATGCGTCCTCACTGTGAGGACTTGGGTAGCCCGGCGCTGGCTGGCTCTCCTATGCTCTCTTAACACCCCTATGTTATGCTCTCGATACCTCAGAGACGTGTCACACCTCCTACATGCCAGGTTGAGGGGTGTGTGGGCAGGATGTGGACGGGGACAGGAGCAAGGGGCGGGAGCACCGACAGACAGGGCCTCTGTGGTAAGGCTCTGAGACAGACGCAGGGTTCAGAGAGTATAAAAAGAGGAGCTGTGAGGAGTACGAACCACGGAGCCAGCCCTAGCTCCAGACTGCACTACGGAGCCAGCCCTAGCTCCAGACTGCACTACGGAGCCAGCACTAGATCCAGACTGCACTACGGAGGCAGCCCTATCTCTAGACTGCACTACGGAGACATCCCTAGCTCTAGACTGCACTACGGAGCCAGCCCTAGCTCTAGACTACACTACGGATCCATCCCTAGCTCTAGACTGCACTACGGAGCCATCCCTAGCTCTAGACTACACTATGTACCCCATAGCCGTTCCACTGCTGGAGCTGGTCCTGTTGGTGCTGCTGGTGGTGATGGGTGAGGGAGAGCCTGTGTGCAGGCTGCAGGGCAGGGCAGAGCTGCCAGGCATGGCCAAGGACGGAGAACTCGTCATCGGAGGCATCTTCACCTTCCAGACGGAGTACGACAGCAGGGTACCCAACTTCCAGAGTTTACCAGATCTACCAAGGTGTAAGAAGTGAGTATGCTGTTTCAGGTGACTAGAAAATTCTGAGTTTTATTGTTTTCAATATTATGAGTGATCTTTTAATCTACTGTATATCTGAGGTTTATTTCCTATATACCACTCTATAAGTGTGACCTTTATCTATTGCAAATCATTTAAAGTAAAATAAATGATTTCACTGTAGTCTGATAATACAGCAACAGAACGATGAATGCAAAAGCTACGTAAAAAAAATGCTTTTCCCTCTAACATTTTCCTCTTTAGCATTTGCACTACTTAAATTTCACAATGGAAGAAGAGGCTTTATTTATTTATTTTTTCAGCAATGGAGATTCCCCAGCCAGATATGAATTTATACACTTACATAGTGCTACATCGGGACCATGGAAGTGGTTTCTAGCATTATCTGGGGAGGGCGTAGAGAGACAGTACATTGTCATATTGTCTCATATCTCTGGCCGGGGAGTCAGTATGCTATCCTGCATGATATTTAATAACACAACAATTACACTGAACCTCAGCCACTCAGCCCCTGTTGGTATGTAAAGTATCGAGACAAGTCAAGTAACACGCACTCTACAGTGAACAGGCATTGATGATTGATATGCACATGAGTGAACATGAATACACACACTCTCCTTGGACACTTATGTTTGTTTGTTTTCCTGAATCATTAACATTGTGTTTTTTGTGGGCTTTTTCTCCAAACAGATTCAGCCGAGTGCATGAAGTGCCCAGTCCAGTACTGATCCAATGGGAGAGTGGATAGATTGAATTCCTGTCCTACTCTGAGGTCATGAGGGTCATTTTGTTTTTGGTATATTTGATTGGTTTGTTTAACTATTATGAAAGCAACAATTTTATTCCAATTCAGAGAGACCCCCATCGCCAGGGCCAACAACTCTGAGCTGAGCTTCCTGCTGCTCTTCTCCTTGGCTCTGTGTTTTCTGTGTTCTCTTACTTTCATTGGCCGGCCCTCTGAATGGTCCTGTATGCTGCGTCACACAGCGTTTGGGATCACCTTCGTTCTCTGCATCTCTTGTGTTCTGGGGAAAACAATAGTGGTGTTGATGGCCTTCAGGGCTACGCTTCCAGGCAGTAATGTCATGAAATGGTTTGGTCCTCCACAGCAGAGACTCAGTGTTCTGGCTTTCACTCTCATACAGGTCCTGATCTGTGCTCTTTGGTTAACAGTCTCCCCTCCTTTCCCATACAATAATATGAAGACATATCAGGAAAAGATCATTCTAGAGTGTGATGTAGGTTCAGCTATTGGTTTCTGGGCTGTGTTGGGCTATATAGGACTCCTGGCTCTCTTGTGCTTTGTGCTGGCTTTTCTGGCTCGGAAGCTGCCGGATAACTTCAATGAGGCCAAATGCATCACCTTCAGCATGCTCATACTGTATTCATCTTATGTCAGCTCTCCTGGGAAGTTCACTCTAGCTGTGGAGATCTGTGAGGAAAATGTAATGTTTGTGCTTTTCTAATAACCAATTTCTGTGTTCATGAAAGTGACTTATTGAATGAATCCTCACTTTCAGTATCTGCAATTTGGCAGTATGCCCAGACCCTTGTTTTTGGGAATGAGAAATATCTCAGTTTCAGCTTAGAGAGAAGAAGCCTCGTGAGGTATTAGTCTGTCACATGCATGAACCAGTATTACTCTGTCACATGCATGAACCAGTATTACTCTGTCACATGCATGAACCAGTATTACTCTGTCACATGCATGAACCAGTATTACTCTGTCACATGCATGAACCAGTATTACTCTGTCACATGCATGAACCAGTATTACTCTGTCACATGCATGAACCAGTATTACTCTGTCACATGCATGAACCAGTATTACTCTGTCACATGCATGAACCAGTATTGGTCGGTCACATGAATGAACCAGTATTGGTCGGTCACATGCATGAACCAGTATTACTCTGTCACATGCATGAACCAGTATTGGTCGGTCACATGCATGAACCAGTATTGGTCGGTCACATGCATGAACCAGTATTGGTCGGTCACATGAATGAACCAGTATTGGTCGGTCACATGAATGAAGCAAACGCTAATGATGATTTAATTATGAATTATGAATCAGCTAAATCAAGCAAATATAACTTGTCTGAAGTCTATAAGAGAACTAACGGGACTGCCCCGATAGAGCTCCTGATCAACATGTGTACTTGGTGCATTGAGTTTGTTGAAATCTCTCCAGAGCACTAATAATAAAGGATGATTCATTAAAGATTGACTTTGAGTGTCCCCGTGTAGAATTTCCACAACAGATCTTTGCTATTCTAGCCTTTAGTTATGGAATGCTATTTTGTATCTTTCTTCTAAAAAGTCAGAGGAAAACACACACACAAAAAAAACATTCTCATGGGGTAGAAGACCAATGATATACATGACTAAATTTGAGGTCATCTTTATGCAAAAACAATTCAATGTAAAATGTCAATGTATTCTGATCATTTATTGTTGATTTAAAATGTACAATTGTCTGGGTACTGTATGTTTGCTGTTTTATTAGAATTCAAGCCGTAACCCATCTGCCCCACATAATGCTTAAAAACAAACACCTTTCAATATATATCCAACAGTATAACGCATACAGCAGCAGCCCAGTGCACCCGAGGAAAGATGTACAGTACTATATACTGACAATGCTGAATGGTTGGCAAAGAAAATGGTCTACCCTCTAGTGGATTTAAGTTTGAAGCATAACTACATCTCATTCATTGCCATCTTTAAAGTCTACAGACATGCATAGCCTTGGCTGAATTTGATATATTCTCTCTGTGTCCAATAAAAAAATACACTTCTAATGCATATCTCACATATTCATCAAATTTGAAAGAAACTTATCCGTAATCAATTACTTATAAAGATAGTTATTCATGAGATATATTTTGAAACAAATCTGATATATATATATTTTTTGAATTCCCAATAAAACATATGACACGTCCTTAAATTAGATTAAAGCTAGAATCTTTAATTGCAACATCCTTTTTTTGACTTAAAATGTAAAATAAATAAATGATATACAGTGTTTAGCCATTGATTCTTGAGGAATATAACTTATAAATTCCTCATGAGCTTAGTTCAACTGTCGTACCCCATCAGAACCCAAAATATGAGCCTGTTTTATTCCAATTTTTGTAAACAAAGTAAATGTTAAACCAACACTGTACAGCATCATAGCATGATTAAATAATACACTGCTCAAAAAATAAAGGGAACACTAACATAACACATCCTAGATCTGAATGAATTAAATATTCTTATTAAAAATCACACAAAAATTATCAATGGGAATCGAATTTATAAACCCATGGTCTGGATTTGGAGTCACACTCAAAATTAAAGTGGAAAACCACACTACGGGCTGATCCAACTTTGATGTAATGTCCTTAAAACAAGTCAAAATGAGGCTCAGTAGTGTGTGTGGCCTCCACGTGCCTGTATGAACTCCCTACAACGCCTGGGCATGCTCCTGATGAGGTGGCAGATGGTCTCCTGAGGGATCTCCTCCCAGACCTGGACTAAAGCATCCGCCAACTCCTGTTCAGTCTGTGGTGGATGGAGCGAGACATGATGTCCCAGATGTGCTCAATTGGATTCAGGTCTGGGGAACGGGCGGGCCAGTCCATAGCATCAATGCCTTCCTCTTGCAGGAACTGCTGACACACTCCAGCCACATGAGGTCTAGCATTGTCTTGCATTAGGAGGAACCCACCCAACTGCACCAGCATATGGTCTCACAAGGGGTCTGAGGATCTCATCTCGGTACCTAATGGCAGTCAGGCTACCTCTGGCGAGCACGTGGAGGGCTGTGCGGCCCCCCAAAGAAATGCCACCCCACACCATGACTGACCCACTGCCAAACCGGTCATGCTGGAGGATGTTGCAGGCAGCAGAACGTTCTTCACGGCGTCTCCAGACTCTGTCACGTCTGTCACATGTGCTCAGTGTGAACCTGCTTTCATCTGTGAAGAGCACAGGGCGCCAGTGGCGAATTTGCCAATCTTGGTGTTCTCTGGCAAATGCCAAACGTCCTGCACGGTGTTGGGCTGTAAGCACAACCCCCACCTGTGGACGTCAGGCCCTCATATCACCCTCATGGAGTCTGTTTCTGACCGTTTGAGCAGACACATGCACATTTGTGGCCTGCTGGAGGTAATTTTGCAGGGCTCTGGCAGTGCTCCTCCTGCTCCTCCTTGCACAAAGGCGGAAGTAGCAGTCCTGCTGCTGGGTTTTTGCCCTCCTACGGCCTCCTCCATGTCTCCTGATGTACTGGCCTGTCTCCTGGTAGCGCCTCCATGCTCTGGACACTACGCCAACAGACACAGCAAACCTTCTTGCCACAGCTCGCATTGATGTCCCATCCTGGAAGATCTGCACTACCTGAGCCACTTGTGTGGGTTGTAGACTCCGTCTCATGCTACCACTAGAGTGAAAGCACCGCCAGCATTCAAAAGTGACCAAAACATCAGCCAGGAAGCATAAGGAACTGAGGAGTGGTTGTGGTTGCCACCTGCAGAACCACTCCTTTATTGGGGGTGTCTTTCTAATTGCCTATAATTTCCACCTGTTGTCTATTCCATTTGCACAACAGTATGTGCAATTAATTGTCAATCAGTGTTGCTTCCTAAGTGGACAGTTTGATTTCACAGAAGTGTGATTGACTTGGAGTTACATTGTGTTGTTTAAGTGTTCCCTTTATTTTTTTGAACAGTGTATAATGTTGATATCATGGATGGTCAGTCCTTGCATCCATAGCTCTGTCCATGAATTGGAGAGTGGTTACATTTCTCCAGGTCCTTCCCTTAGCTTTTTTTCCAAAACAGAGGCGAGGATGCCATTTTGTTATAGTTTCAATGAAGTATTCAGACCTCTGTATAAGAAGCATAAGTGTCAAGAGCATTTGAATGTCCAGCCATTCACCGGGCATAGCTGTGAGCTTCCTGTAACAGACAACTGATGTGTCATCATCATTATGACGAGTTGCCTCCATAATGCAGCAACAGTCTCTCCAGTATATTCATTCCCAGCAGTAACCCTTCCTCTGCTAATGGAGGGTGCCAGCGTGATGTCACACTTTGATGTGTCACTGAGTCAGGCAGTAGGCTAACTCCTACCACAGGCCTATTAGTGTCATCTTAGTTAAGGCCTCAAGACCTGGCGCCTAGGCCCTCCACCTCCTGCACCACAGAGAAACCACACACCGGAACTAAGAACTCCAACACCAGATTCCCCCAGACAGAACATAGATAACAAAGAGGAAGCAAGCTATGCTGATCACAAGATGCCTTTTATACACTACTTGTAACGCGCATGTCATAATGTGGTAGATAGATGTCATAATGTGGCAGATAGATGTCATAATACAGCAGATAAATGTCATAATGTGGCAGATAGATGTCATAATACAGCAGATAAATGTCATAATGTGGTAGATAGATGTCATAATATGGCAGATAGATGTCATAATACAGCAGATAAATGTCATAATGTGGTAGATAGATGTCATAATATGGCAGATAGATGTCATAATGTGGTAGATAGATGTCATAATGTGGTAGATAGATGTCATAATACGGTAGATAGATGTCATAATATGGCAGATAGATGTCATAATGCTGTACATAGATGTCATAATATGGCAGATAGATGTCATAATACGGCAGATAGATATCATAATGTGGTAGATAGATGTCATAATGTGGTAGATAGATGTCATAATATGGTAGATAGATGTCATAATATGGCAGATAGATGTCATAATGTGGTAGATAGATGTCATAATATGGCAGATAGATGTCATAATATGGTAGATAGATGTCATAATGTCAGATAGATGTCATAATATGGCAGATAGATATCATAATATGGCAGATAGATATCATAATATCATAGACAGATGTCATAATTTGGCAGATAGATACATAATATGGCAGATAGATGTCATAATTTGGCAGATAGATATCATAATATGGCAGAGAGATGTCATAATATGACAGATGACATACTTTGGCAGATAGATGTCATAGAATCAGGGTCTATTTTTGCAGCTGACATGCTAGGCTTTGTGAATGATATCTATCTGTAACTGGAAACCAGTGTAACCCATTTCAGATAGATGTTGAAATAAAAAGGTAATCTAATAACAAATTACTTAGATAATAACTCATCGTACTGTGTACACTAGAATGGAAAGGGCTGTTATATTAGGCCACACAGTGAGAGTGGGAATGGGAAAACTTCTCTTGAAAGAGATAGACAATTACTGTGGTAAATAAACGGAAATTACCATTGGTTGACCAAGGAATCAGATGTCATGTTGTTTGCTCTCCTAAGTTCTGGATGCCTTACGCAACAATTGTGTTTGCTTGTCAGTCTGTCCCCAATTGAATAGCCCCTTACAGCTGGGTAGGAGACAGGAGGCTATAAAACACAGAGACTCTCCAGGATGGTGACTGTGCCAAGGCGAGGCTCTGAGATGAGACGAGTCACACTTGTCTTGTTAGCTCTGTTCACCGGGGCAGTGACTCCCTACTGCAGAAGACCCTGTCTGACTCTGGACCCGAGCACTGAGCTACCACACACTAGAGAGGATGGGGAGACAAGAGGTTCCACTTTAAACAACTCCGCTGAAGACGCTCTCACTCACTGTAGAATGAATCTGTTTCTGAAATATGAACGGTGAGTATAC
This sequence comes from Oncorhynchus tshawytscha, assembly GCF_018296145.1. Classification (NCBI taxonomy): domain Eukaryota; kingdom Metazoa; phylum Chordata; class Actinopteri; order Salmoniformes; family Salmonidae; genus Oncorhynchus; species Oncorhynchus tshawytscha. The sequence goes on along the minus strand of NC_056442.1, from coordinate 54,448,046 downwards.
AAATGGAATTGTAATTATTGGAATAACATTTTCTTTTTACTAATGTCTTTTTATTTTGCAAATCTGACCATCTCTTTTCAGCACTAACAATTTCTCTCTCTAGGAACATTAAATAAATGTATCGACGATTCCTAAATATAATGTATTTTTGTCCATAATACACATATAACTTCTTATTATAACATTATATTGTAAGATATGGAGAACCTGGATTTAAATGTCACTCTTGGTTGTTTAATCAGCACTGATTTTGTAATTGTTTTAATTGTCTCTGTGGGAAACTGAGATCAAATGATTGGACTCTAAATGACATATCATGGGACATCTAAAAGGCAATTAAACAACCTGATGGGAAACTCCACAGGATGCCGGAGCAATGTACTAGTTTCTCCCGAAGTCACTCCAGATATCTCTCTCTCTCTCTCTCTCTCTGTCGTTGAGGACTAAATGTACAGAAATAAACTGCACTCATCTTGAATTGTTATACGCAGGTTACAGCTGTATTAAATGAACAGATGTTGCACCAGACATTCATATTGATTTGCTAAATGTAGGTTTTTGGAGGAGGATCTTACTGTCTTCCAAATTGTTCAAAAGATTTTGAAGGGGGAGTAGGGGGTTGATGTACAGCCATGTGAAAATATCTTATGCTATTTTATTCTCCAGCACAATTCAAGAGGACTGGATGGTGCTATTCCCTAGAGAGGAGATCAACAGAAACTCTGAACTTCTACCGGCTGTGACTCTGGGCTACAACGTCTATTCCATCTGTGGGAGCAACAACCTGCTGCGAGCCGTTCTGGAGGCTTTGAAAGGAGGGGAGCAGAGAGAGCCGACAGGACTGCGGAGCTGCAGCCGCAGCAGGGTGCTGGCGCTGGTGGGACACTCCTCCTCTGGTCTCGGCAGCTCCTCACACTGGCTACAGGTGAGACTGACAGGGAGCGTGATACCCAGCAGTACATATTGTGCAGCCCTACCTCCTACAGAATGATTTGTTGAATAATGCAAGTTTTAAAATTTAATAAAATCTTGTTGATTCCGACATTAGTCAAGTAAGTGTGCTCAATAATGATATAATATATGTGTGTTGTTCTCCTTTCTGTCCTTGTGCATAGATGATCCACATATGTACTTGTGCATGTCTGAGAGACAGAGATGTTAACCCCAGAGCCATTCTCCTCAGAGCAGAGTCCAGTCACTGTGCCCAGAACCTAGCCCCGATGCTGCCCCTGACATGCTGGAGCAGAGTGGATGTTGTCTGTGGGACATGCATACCGGAGGGTAAAGCTGAGAGTCAGGCTCCCTTACATGAAGTGAAGGGGTTTGTTCTCCCCGGCCTGACTGAGTTCTTACTAAATCTGATACCCTCGGATGGATCACAGAGTACCTTTATCTGTGACTGGAGCCTGGCTGCTCAGCAGTGGCTGTGCTCCCCTCTACCTGAGGGCCGAGCATGGTTCCAGGTCCATAGGGTCATGTGTGCATTGACAACGGTAGCTGACATGAGAAAGCAATGCAGCGACAGTCATACTGAGTCTGACTGTATAAAATATGCTGTATTGACACCAAACCAGGTACTTGTTTACTTGTAATTTTGTGATTATTGTACTATTTATGAAGGCTGATGCAATGAGGGGAAAATGAAAAGTGGCAGATTCTCCCCCTCCAAAAAAAAAAAAAATCTCCCATATATTTGTATTACATTTATTTAACTAGGCAAGTCAGTTAAGAACAAATTCTTATTTTCAATGACGGCCTAGCGGGGAGCAGTGGGTTAACTGCCTGTTCAGGGGCAGAACAACAGATTTGTACCTTGTCAGCTCTGGGATTCAATCTAGCAACCTTTTGGTTACAAGTCCAACGTTCTAACCACTAGGCTACCTTCCTCCCCATATACACACAGATGTATGTCTAAGTGCATTGTGTGTCTATGTTGTAGTAACTATTGTAGTATTCCACTGACAGCTACCAAAGGCGGTGTGCAGAAGTATATCTCCGCTGGGCAGATGGAGTGATGCTAACACAGTAGTATCACGTTGTTTCAACCTAAAAGTGACGACAGACAGAGAACATGGTCAGAAAAATGGTGAGGAAAAAATCCACTTGTGAATTGTGACTGATATAATGTTGACTTCCTCTTCCTCCTCTATAATAATGGTTGTGTTTTTGTAGCAAATCATGAACCGCAAATTGTATATAAATAATCTGTTTGAATAAAACGTCTGATCAAGCATTTGATTCAACCTAACATTTAGTGTGAAAATCACGCTGAAATTAAAAAAATATATATCAGGACCGAAAGCCAAGGTATAAAATGAATTGTGCAGCATTTTAAGTCAGTGTAATATTACCCTAAATGCCACAAATCATATTAAAGATAACCAATGATCTATTCAGGCTACAATGTCGCCTTTTTGATGTTTTGCTTATTGACAGTGTAAAATCCTCGCGTTGTTCTAAATGCTGTGTTTCTTTACCAGATGCTAGTAACTATATCCCACATATCCTGCAGAGCAGATATCAGTGTGTCTCTTATGGCTGGGTGGAAGAAGGACTTCTGCTGACGGCTCTGTTCTGGCTTATGATCTACACCAGTAGATCTCACAGAGACACCCCTGTCCTCAGAGCCAACAGAAAGCTGAGCTTCCTGCTGCTCATCACACAGACTCTGTGTTCTCTCTCACCTCTCACCGCCATTGGCCGGCCCTCTGAGTGGTCCTGTATGCTGCGTCACACAGCGTTTGGGATCACCTTCGTCCTCTGCATCTCTTGTGTTCTGGGGAAAACAATAGTGGTGTTGATGGCCTTCAGGGCTACGCTTCCAGCCAGTAAAGTCATGAAATGGTTTGGTCCCCCACAGCAGAGACTCAGCGTTCTGGCTTTCACTCTCATACAGGTCTCGATCTGTGTGCTTTGGTTAACTGTCTCCCCTCCTTTCCCCTACATAGGGCTCCTAGCCTTATTGTGCTTTGTTCTGGTCTCTCTGGTCAATAAGCTACCTTCTATGCAAGCTAAGTTCATTCTATTGACTGTTCTTATACATGTACAATTAGCAGCATGGCTGCAAACCTCCAGGGCACCAACAAGGTATAAACTGGTCATTGAGATACATTCAACATAGCTAGATGTCTAAACCTAGAAACTGAAAGGTTGTACACGAGGGATGGGCAACTCCAGTCCTCAAGGGCCTAATTGGTGTCACACTTTTGCCCCAGTCTCACCTAACACACCTGACTCAAATGTTCAACTAATCATGATCTTCGGATTAGAATGCAATTAGTTGAATCAGGTGTGTTAGCTAGGGATGGGGGGAAAGAGTGACACCAATCAGGCCCCGCCGAGGACTGGAGTTGCCCATCCCGGTTGTACATAAATTCATTGTTTTCTAATCACTTGTTAATATTATCCATATTTATAAAAAAGCTTTGTAACCACAATAATTTTACTTAACTAGGCAAGTCAGTTAAGAACAAATTCCTTTTTTTTTTTATGGCCTAGGAACAGTGGGTTAACTGCCTTGTTCAGGTGCAGAATGACAGATGTTTAACCTTGTCAGCTCTGGGATTCGATCTTGCCACCTTTAGTTACTAGTCCAACGCTCTAACCGCTAGGCTACCTGCCTCCCTAAGAAATGTATCTAATGTCATCTTAATAAAGCAACAATACAAAAATGTAATTATGTGACTGTTTCCTACAACTGTGCATAAAGCATCCTTAAGTGCAATACAACATACATTGGCAGCAGCTTATGGGGGTCCATAATAAATACAAAATACACAATACTATCATTACACTCAACTCTGATTAACAAACTGGTGATCAAAACTTAATACCACAATCAATCAATGACACTGAGAAGTACATATTTTAACCCTTAGAGGACATTATACCATATAATAAGGTATCTGAACCTCTGGTGAATAGAGTTGTTTGTAGGTGTCAAGACTACAGATGTAGCATCTTAATTTGAGCCAGTTTGCTACAGCAGGAAAATAATCCTTCAGCAACAGGAAATGTGAATTATTATGTGGATTATTATGAATGGACATTTTGCTGAGGTTGATACATTTTTCGTTAGGGCAAATTCAAGTCTGAAATGTCAAATTGAAAATTACAAACTTTAGAAGCCTGTTTAAAACTAAATTAAAAACTGGGTGGTTCAAGCCCTGAATGTTGATTGGCTGAAATATGTGGTATATCAGACCGTATACCACGGGTATGACAAAACCTTTCTTTTTCCTCCTCTAATTACGTTGTTAACCAGTTTATGATAGCAATAAGGCACCTCAGGGGTTTGTGGTATATGGCCAATATACCACGGCTAAGGGCTGTATCCAGGCACTCCGCTTTGCGTAATAAGAACAGCCATTAGCCGTGGTATATTGGCCATATACCACACCCCCTCGGGCCTTATTGCTTAAATACACTACAAGTTTGCCTTTTCTCACCAACAAAAGAGTGATCAAATTAAGATCCTACATCTATATGTTACCTGCTTGAGCTGTAGGCCTGCTGGGCTCCCCACTGACATAGCAGTGAATGGAGCACATAGTAGTAGTACTGCCCATTGTGAGAATCAGAGGCCTAAACTCCCTTTTCATTATTACAAAGAGCTCACACACAACAGACGACATTCATCAGCCAGCTGCGTCTATTACATTGAAATTTGATTCAGGTCTCCAACAAGTAGGCTGAAATAGGGGTGTGATCAGCACACTAGGTACAGTATGGTCCTATCATTATAAGCCTAAACATATAGCAGTGGGCTAAATCAGTCACGCAGACTGTTTCTGGGTTGTCTCAAACCAATCTACTTTGAAACAAAAGTGTAGACCTCACACACATGGTTATTGGCTTAAAATAAAGAGGACACCTGTACTATGTCAGATATAGAGTTAGAACATGTTACATTGTGAGTCCCAATATTCCAATATTACACTTTACATATACAGAAGTACAGAAGACTTTCAACATTATCCATTATTCCAGGCATCTCAGGAATTACCAATGATGCACCATTCTCTGACATACAGTAACTAAGGGTAGCTTCGTGTTGGCTAACTGTCTAGCGTCATATCCAGATAGCCAGCTAATGTAAATAGTCGGGGCGGCAATGGTCGGAAGCTGAGCAGTTGCCATACCAGGCGGTGATGGAACCGGTCAGGATGCTCTCGATGGTGCAGCTGTAGAACTTTTTCAGGATCTGTGGACTCATGCCAAATCTTCTGAGTCTCATGAGGGGGAAAAGGTGTTGTCGTGCCCTCTTCACAACTGATTTGGTGTGTTTGGACCATGATAGCTTGTTGGTGATGTGGACACCAAGGAACTTGAAACTCTCGACCCGCTCCACTACAGCTCCATCGATGTGAATGGGGGCGTGTTCAGCCATCCTTTTCCTGTAGTCCACGATCAGCTCCTTTGTCTTGCTGAAGATGAGGAAGATGTTGTTGCCCTGGCATCACACTGCCAGATCTCTGGCACCCTCCCTATAGGCTGTCTCATCGTTGTCGGTGATGTTGATGGTTTTGGGGTCGTGCTTGGCAACGCAGTCATGGTGAACAGGGAGAACAGGAGGGGACTAAGCATGGTAGATGTGTTGTTTCCTGCCCTTACCACTTTGGGGTGGCCCATCAGGAAATCCAGGATCCAGTTGCAGAGGTAGGTGTTTAGTCCCAGGGTCCTTAGTTAAGTGATGAGATTTGTGGGCACAAAATGGTGTTGAACGCCAAGCTTTATTATCTAAAAAAAAATCTTTATTTGTTTTATTTTTATTTCACCTTTATTTAACCAGGTAAGCTAGTTGAGGACACGTTCTCATTTACAACTGCGACCTGGCCAAGATAAAGCAAAGCAGTTCGACACATACAACAACATACAGTTACATATGGAATAAACAAGTGTACAGTCAATAACACAATAGAAAAAAAAGAAAGTGTACATACAGTGTGTGCAAATGGAGTGAGGAGGTAAGGCAAGAAATAGGCCATAATAGCGAAGTCATTACAATTTAGCAGCTTAACACTGGAGTGATAAATGAGCAGATGATGATGAGCAGATGATGATGTGCAAGTAGTGATACTGGTGTGCAAAAGAGCAGAAAAGTAAATAAAAACAATATGGGGATGAGGTAGGTAGTTAGGTGGGCTATTTACAGATGGACTATATACAGCTGCAGCGATCGGTTAGCTGCTCATATAGCTGATGTTTAAAGTTAGTGAGGGAATTGTAAGTCTCCAGCTTCAGCGATTTTTGCAATTCGTTCCAGTCACTGGCAACAGAGAACTGGAAGGAAAGGCGGCCAAAGGAGGTGTTGGCTTTAGGGATGACCAGTGAGATATACCTGATGGAGCGCGTGTTACGGGTGGGTGTTGTTATCGTGACCAGCGAACTGAGATAAGGCAGAGCTTTACCTAGCATAGACTTATAGAGGACCTGGAGCCAGTGGGTCTGGTGATGAATATGTAGCGAGGGCCATACAGGTCGCAGTGGTGGGTGATTTAAGGGGCTTTGGTAACAAAATGGATGGCACTGTGATAGACTGCATCCAGTTTGCTGAGTAGAGTATTGGAAGCTATTTTATTGATGACATCGCTGAAGTCGAGGATTGGTAGGATAGTCCGTTTTACTAGGGTAAGTTTGGCGGCTTGAGTGAAGGAGGCTTCGTTGCGAAATAGAAAGCCGATTCCAGAATTGATTTTGGATTGTAAATGTTTGATATGAGTCTGGAAGGAGAGCTTACAGTCTAGCCAGACACCTATGTATTTGTAGTTGTCCACATATTCTAGGTCAGAGCTGTCCAGAGTAGGGATGCTAGTCGGGCGGGCGGGTGCGGGAAACGAACGGTTGAAAAGCATGCATTTGGTTTTACTAGCATTTAATCATAGCAGTTGGAGGCCACGGAAGTTGTGTTGTATGGCATTGAAGCTCGTTTGGAGGTTAGTTAACTTCTATAGGGTCTGTGGGACGCTCGTCCCACCTGGCCAACATCCAGTGAAATTGTGGAGCGCCAAATTCAAAAACAGCAATACTCATTATAGAAATTCATGAAACATACAAGTGTTAAACATTGGCTTAAAGATGATCTTCTTGTTAATACAACCGATGTGTCAGATTTCAAAAAGGCTTCATGGCGAAAGCAAACCATGCGATTATCTGAGAACAGCGCCCAGCAGATAAATAATTACAAACAGTAACCAGCGAATTAGAGGAGTTACAAAAGTCATAAATAGCGATAAAATGAATCACTTACCTTTGATGATCTTCATATGGTTGCACTCCCAAGACTCCCATTTACTCAATTAATGTTTGTTTTGTAAAAGTCCCTCTTTATATCCAAAAAACCTCCGTTTTGTTCTCACGTTTTGTTCAGTAATCCACAGGCTCAAAGGCAGTCACAACAGGCAGACGGAAAATCTGAAATGTATCAGTAAAGTTCGCAGAAACATGTCAAACGATGTTTATAATCAATCCTCAGGTTGTTTTTAGTCATAATAATCAATAATATATCAACCGGACAAAAGCTTTGTCAATATAAAAGGAAAACAAGAAAGGCCCGCTCTCGGTCACGGCGCATGAAAAAGCTCTGGGACACTGCAGTGTCCACTCATTCAGAGACCAGCTCTGAAACCAGATTGCACAGCGGAGGTATGGTGGGATTCGAAATGGTCTGTGATCTGTTTATTAACTTGGCTTTCGAAGACTTTAGAAAGGCAAGACAGGATGGATATAGGTCTGTAACAGTTTGGGCCTAGAGTGTCACCCCCTTTGAAGAAGGGGATGACCGCAGCAGCTTTCCAATCTTTAATGATCTCAGGGTGAAATCAAAAATATAAAAATAAAAAATACATGACAACAGGAATCAGCAACAGTATCATTGCCAACTCATGTTTTAGGAATATAAATGGTACTTTTAAAGGGATATTTTGTGGATGCCATTTTTATTTCTTTGTGTCGATTATGAAGGAAGTTAGAGAAAGGGCCACCTCTAGCTGCCTCCAGCTTAGATATATATTTATTTTTATTTCACCTTTATTTAACCAGGTAGGCCAGTTGAGAACAAGTTCTCATTTACAACTTCAACCTTGCCAAGATAAAGCAAAGCAGTGTGACACAAACAACAACACAGAGTTACATATGGAATGAACAAACGTACAATAACACAATAGAAAAAATCTATATACAGTGTGTGCAAACGAGGTAAGATTAGGCAGGTAAGGCAATAAATAGGCCGTAGTGGCGAAGTAATTACAATGTAGCAATTAAACACGGGAGTGATCGATGTGCAGAAGATGAATGTGCAAGTAGAGATACTGGGGTGCTACAAACATAAAGGGCCACATTGTCAAAATGTAACCCTTTAGCATACTTACTCAACAGGATTCTACTTAATCATGTAAAAACTAGTGAATGAGCACAAAAACGTGCTATGATGTATTGATATTGATGATATTAGTAATATATTTGTCTAATCAAGTGGATTTGAATCAACCTCACATTAGAAAAAGGCATGTGGCGCCCTCTTCTGGCCACACCGGTACTGCTATATATTACAAACACGGCCATGATGCCTCATTCCCTTTCTAATAGATGGTAGATGGTTCCTCGCCCTGAGTGCCAGGACAAACTGTCATCTATTCTTCGCTTTTCTTAAAATAAACTTCAGATAAATTTTGCCAAGTCAAGTCCAGTAAAGTTAGCTTAAATGTGTGGTAGCTGTTTAAAGATCCTTACAGTAAAGTGTTACTACCATGTTTATTGTTCCATAAAGCCGTTAAAAAAGTTTTTATTGAGAATTCCGTGTTTTTAAAGGTTCTAGTCCCCCTCTACAATAGAAATAGACAGGTTATTTATTCTCTATTGTTCTATAGTCCCTTTTAAGCTATGTGTATATCATATTGTTGTACCCACTATTTTTGCCAAGTGGTGCCAATCCAAGAATGCCAGTGCTGAACCCTCTGGGAGAAGCATCACTAAGGACGTTTTCCAGTGGGCACACCTCCTGCCTGTCCCCAACACACACACACACACACACACACACACACACACACACACACACACACACACACACACACACACACACACACACACACACACACACACACACATGCCCAACACACACACATCCCAAACACACACACCTCCCCAACAGGAACAGAGGTGTATATAAAGCCCAGACATAGAACGGAACCCAGTCACAAGATGCTGAGCGATCATGTGTGGACTAGAGAGGGTCATACTCGGCTCATTGCCATTGCTTTGCATCCACACAGTGTTTGCCTGTGAACTATTGGGCCGGTTTGACATGCCTAGTTTGTTCAAAGCAGGGGATGTCATGATAGGGGGCATTTTCCCTGTATTCAACAAACAAGAGGACAGCAGTGTCTCTTTTGTGAAGGAGCCTGATAAAGTGAAGTGTGCTGGGTAAGTGTGTCACCCTTCTGTACCATGAGATTTCATTCTGATTATTAACACTTTTTTTTACCCTTTTCTTCTCCTGAAAACCTACTCTGGCAGATTTGACTTGCGGGCCTTTCGCTGGACCCAAGTGATGATGTTTGCGATTGATGAAATAAACAAAGACAGTAGTCTACTACCCAACGTCTCTCTAGGCTACAGGATCCTTGACTCGTGTGCATCTCCCACCAATACTTTACGGGCTGCTCTGACGTTGGTTAGCAGTCCAGAGGAGATCGAGCCCACTGCCCCATGCCTACCTACTATATCTGCCCTAATAGCTGAATCAGGCTCCTCTCAGTCCCTGGCTGTGGCTGGAACACTGGGACCATTCAGAGTGCCAATGGTAAGAGCTACATGCTTCATTTATGATGGTTGTCTAGCTATATTGTAATGTTTGCATGTCAGGTGTGTGATGTGTTTGCATAATTGTAAAGCTTTTAAATCAAAAACCATACTTAGAGTAAAGATAGAAAGCTTTTCATTGACTTTCTTCTTCGTCCTATTATTATTTTATTTTATTCTGCATTTTATCAGGTCAGTTACTTCTCTACATGTGCATGTCTGAGTGATAAAGGTAAATACCCCACATTCTTCCGCACCATCCCAAGCGACTACCATCAGGCAAAGGCTTTAGCAGCCCTGGTCAAGCACTTTGGCTGGACTTGGATTGGGGCGATACAGTCCGATAATGACTATGGCCGGAATGGGGTCCAAGCCTTCACTGAAGAGGTTCAAAAACTTGGGGTTTGCATTGCGTTCGTTGGGACAGTGTTACGAACCTACCCAAGCAGTAAAATCCTTGATGTGGTGGACATGATCAAACAATCAACAGTCCAAGTCATCCTGTCATTTGTTCCTGAGGGTGACCTTTATCCTCTGATGAGGGAGGTGGTGAGGCAGAACATAACGCACATTCAGTGGATCGCCAGCGAGGCTTGGATCACAGCAGCCCGGCCCTCCACCCCTGAAATATACAGCTCTTTCGGCGGTGCCATAGGATTTGTGGTGCGGAAGATGGCCATCCCAAAGCTACGACACTTTCTCATGGGCATCAGTCCATACACAGATCGAAAAGCTGCCTTTGTGAGGGATTTCTGGGAGAAGATGGTGGGTTGTCGGCCTCTCTCAGCCGGTGAGCCCTCAGTCTCTGAGAGGAGCAGTAAGATGTGTACTGGAGCAGAGACACTTGTGGACTCACAGGATCTGTTCTTCAATGTCACACAGCTGAGAGTGTCTTATAATGTGTATAAAGCAGTGTATGCTGTTGCACACGCCCTTCATCACTTAATATTTTGCAAAAAAGAAAGGGAAGGCACGATGAGACCGTGTGTAAATCTATCACAGATACAGCCTAATGAGGTGAGCTGAGGAGGGGGATAAAAAGCATTGACTTTTTTCTTGTTCTACTACTATTCATACAAAACATTCATCTTTCTCCTTCTTCTAATCGATAGGTCAGTGATCAACTGAAGACTGTGCATTTCATAAATCAATTCGGTGAGGCTGTGTTCTTTGACGAAAATGGAGACCCCCCTGCCTCGTATGATGTCATCAACTGGCAGCTGAGGGCAGGGCAGGTGCAGCATGTGACTGTGGGCCAGTTTGGCTTAGCTGCTAACCAGGCCTACGAGCTCAGCATCCAGGAAGATAGCATAGTCTGGAGGACAGGGAAACTGGTAGCTATAGCAACACACCTTTGACAGAATATTTAGGGTAGAAAGATGAATTACAATAATGTATTTATTGACAGTATTTGCATGGAAAATTGAGAACATGTATACTACTACTACTAATAACAATATAATATAATACCACTACTATACATATTTACTTTCCTCATTAGATTCCTGTAGCAGTGTGCTCTCAAATCTGCCCTGTTGGAACCAGAAAAGCCCAAATCAAAGGAAAATCTGTCTGCTGTTTTGATTGCATCCCCTGTGCTGATGGGACAATAGCCAATGCAACGGGTAAGCCAGCAGTCAACACACTGCAATATCAACAGGTAGGTTTACAGTCAACACACGGCAATATCAACAGGTAGGTTTACAGTCAACACACTGCAATATCAACAGGTATCAACAGTCAAAATGAAAACTAATTTGTGCTGTTAATGAACTATAAGCTGGTGTTGTGTGTGAGTTATTCAGGAGCAGCGGACTGTAGCCCCTGTCCGCAGGAGTACTGGTCCAACGACGGGAGGGACCAATGCATCCTGAAAACAGTCGAGTTCCTGTCTTACCACGAACCAATGGGAATCGCTCTTACTATGGTGTCCCTGCTTGGGGCCTGCCTGTCGTTTGCCACCATGCTGGTGTTCATCCACTATAAGGACACACCAGTGGTCAAGGCCAGTAACTCTGAGCTGAGCTCTCTACTGCTGTTCTCTCTCTTCCTGTGCTTCCTCTGTCCCCTCACCTTCATCGGCAGGCCCACCACCTGGACCTGCATGCTGCGCCACACCACCTTTGGGGTGACCTTTGCCCTCTGCATCTCCTGCATGCTGGGCAAGACTATCGTGGTGGTAACAGCCTTCAGGGCTACCCTGCCCGGCAACAGCATGGCAGGGAAGTTTGGGCCCTCCCAGCAGAGGATCATCGTGTGCTCCTGCACCGTGGTTCAGATATTTATCTGTGTGCTCTGGCTAAACCTGAACCCACCTTACAGGGACTTCAGATATAGTCATAGGAAGATAGTTCTAGAATGTAATACTGGTTCCGAGACTGCATTCTATGCAGTGTTGGGATATATAGGTATTCTTGCAGGGATATGCTTGGTTCTGGCTTTTCTGGCTCGAAAGCTGCCTGATAACTTCAACGAGGCCAAATTCATCACCTTCAGCATGCTCATATTCTGTGCAGTCTGGATCACCTTTATCCCAGCTTATGTCAGCTCTCCTGGGAAGTTTACTGTAGCTGTGGAGATCTTCGCTATTCTGTCTTCCGCCTTTGGATTATTGATTTGTATTTTTGCTCCAAAATGTTATATACTTTTTATAAAACCAGAGAAAAATACCAAGAAACATGTCATGGGGAGGAATTGAAACAAACACTTGTGACGTGCTCAGCTGTGGCTATTAAAGTATGTTTGACTTGCTTATTAAGTTAGCTTTTCTTTCGTGTAGCTAGCACTTTAAAGAAATGTCTTCGCAGATTGCTGAGTGCTAAATAATCATGTTTGAAAAATGTGTATTTTCTGTACTACACTACTTGTCAAATACTGTATCCTTTTTCATTCCCTCTGCTGCTGCTGAGCAAAGGGAAAGTACTACTCAGCCTTCTGTGTACTGCTTGTTTAATTACAGTATATACTTGTTTTACCAAGATGTGTGCAGATAAGTCAAATTTTATACATACAGTAACTCATCAGAAAATCTCATGAAGATTGTCCTGTTTTATTTCAGAATAACTTCTTCCTAACCTTAGATAAATATTTAACATATGGTACATGGTCAATATTGCTCATAACTCAGTGGAGAATGTATTATAAACGTTATTACTAATAAAATAAACTATATATACAAAAGTATATAGACATCCCTTCAAATGAGTGGATTCAGATATATTTCAGCCACACCCATTGTTGACAGGTGTATAAAATCGAGCACACAGTCATGCAATCTCCATAGACAAACATTGGCAGTAGAATGGCCTTACTGAAGAGCACAGTGACTTTCAATGTGGCACCATCATAGGATGACACCATTCCAACAAGTCAGTTTGTCATACATATGCACTGCTAGAGATGCCCTGGTCAACTGTAAGTGCTGTTATTGAAGTGAAAAAGTCTAGGAGCAACAATAGCTCAGCTATTAGGTCACACAAGGTCACAGGGACCACCGAGTGCTTAAGCGCTTAAAAATCTCACTACCTAGTTCTGAGTTCCACACTGCCTCTGGAAGTAATGTCAGCACAATAACTTTTGTCGAGAGCTTCATGAAATGGGTTCCCATGGCCGAGCAGCCACACAAAAACCTAAGATCACCATGCACAATGCCAAGTGTCGGCTGGAGTGGTGTAAAGCTCGCCGCCATTGGACTCTGGAGCAGTGGAAACGTGTTCTCTGGAGTGATGAATCACGCTTCACCGTCTGATGGTTCTGTGCTTCCAACTTTGTGGTAACAGTTTGGGGAAATCCTTTTCCTGTTTCAGCATGACAAAAAGTGAGGTCCATACAGAAATGGTTTGTCGAGATCGGTGAGGAAGAACTTGACTGGCCTACATAGAGTCCTGACCTCAACCCCATCGAACACCTTTGGGATGAACTGGAACACTGACTGCGAGCCAGGTCTAATCGCCCAACACTAATGGTCTTCGGTTTGGGTTCATGTAAGGCTCTTGTGGCTGAATGGAAGCGAGTCCCTGCAGCAATGTTCCAACATCTAGTGGAAAGCCTTCCTAGAAGAGTGGAGGCTGTTACAGAAGCAAAGTGGAGACCAACTCCATATTAAAACCAATGATTTTGGAACGAGATGTTTCGACAAGCAGGTGTCCACATACTTTTGTAGTGTATAGTGATTATACATACTGATAAGGAATCATTGCATAGAAATTTGTCATCCTTTGCAATCAACTGATTAATTAATCTGATTCAAGTTAGTCTAGACTTGACAGTTCATGCAGCTTTAGTATTCTGATCTTTGTATTCTGATCATAGTATTCTGATCATTGACTTCCGAACGCATCGTGGGTCTGGCAGCAGGGTCTGGTAGCAGAGAAAACAGTCTATGACTTTGGTGACTGGAGTCTCTGACAATTTTATGGGCTTTCCTCTGATGTAGCCAAATTGGATCTATGATCGTACGCTATCCATTTATGTTTTTTTAATGCTATTTTAATATATGAGAATCAACCAATGATATCAGGCCACACCCAGCCATGATTACAGACACCTGTGTGTCTTTTGAAACTATATAAATGAGATTTGTCATTATACCCTGATGAAGACAACTTTCTTGTCGAAACGTTGGACATAAACATTTTTGCTTCCGAACTCCTAGAGTGCGCGGCTCTCCTTTATGTTTTTAAGTGTTCTACTCCGCTAGCCAGCACCTTGCCTAAATAGATGTGCATTTTTTCGCCTCTAGACTTTCCTCTGACAGTGCCTATTATATAGGTCCTGGATGGCAGGAAGCTTGGCCCCAGTTATGTACTGGGCCGTACGCCCTACCCTTTGTAGCGCCTTAAGGTCAGATGCCGAGCAGTTGCCATACCAGGCGATGATGCAACAGGTCAGGATGCTCTCGATGGTGCAGCTGTAGAACTTTTTGAGGATCTGGGGACTCATGCCAAATCTTTTCAGTCTCCTGAGGGGGAAAAGGTGTTGTCGTGCTGTCATGACATTGCCCTCTTTGGGTAGGTCACCACCAAGCCACAGAAAAACACAGCCATTTTTTCCAGCCAAAGAGAAGAGTCACAAAAAGCAGAAATAGAGATACAATTAATCACTAACCTTTGATGATCTTCATCAGATGACACTCATAGGACTTAATGTTACACAACAATGTGTTGTTTGATAAAGTTAATATTTATATCAAAAACCTGAGTTTACATTGGCGCATTACGTTCAGTAGTTCTAAAACATGCGGTGATATTACAGAGAGCCACATCAATTTACAGAAATACTCATAATAACCATTGATAAAGATATTATATATGGAACTTTAGACACAATTCTCCTTAATTAACCTTCTTCCCGCGGTGTATCCCAAATACTCTGTTTCCTCTAACCCCACCTAACACTTGGCAGAGTTTGCCGTGAGCCCTGCATTCCTAAGTGCATCTAACACTGCCTTTACCCGGGGTAAGTGGGATTCCCAATCTGGGATGTAGATCCCCACATCATCTAAATAAGTTGCGGCGTACGCTTGGTGCGGTTTGGGGACTTTGTCCATTAGCAGTTGAAACGTGGCTGGGGCCCCGTGTAAGCCGAATGGCATGACGGTGTCCTGAAACAAACCATCAGGGGTAGCAAAGGCTGCCTTTTCTTAGGCTCTGGGGGTCAGAGGAATTTGCCAGTACCCTTTGGTTAGGTCCAGAGTCGTAATGTACCAACCAATTTTCTCCAGTACTAGGGGCATGGGGTAGGCATCAAACTTGGAGAGTTCATTTACCTTCCGAAAGTTGTTACAGAGCCGCAAAGACCCATCAGGCTTGGAGACCATCACAATTCGGCTAGACCACTCACTATGTGAATCTTCGATCACTCCAGCTGCCAACATTTTCTCCATCTCTGCTCTATTTGCGGCCTGTCGAGCCTGTCGAGCTTCAGGTAGCCAATATAGCCTCATGCTCACTTTTCTCCCTGGTAGGGAAACGATATCATGAGCCGTAACCTCAGTTCGGCCGGGTCCCTCTGAAAACACATCTCTATTTTTCTGGATGTGCCGCTGGTGTGTGCCGCTGGTGCTCTTGTGCTTGTCTCATGTGCTCTCTGACGATGGGCATGACTGTGGCTATCCTGTCTTGCATTGCCGTGACATGCTCTATGACACTAGAATACGGGGGGGATTGGTGCTCCCAGCTTTTGCGGGCGATGTCTAAGATTCCTTGTGGGTGCCTCCCATATACCAGCTCAAAGGGGGAAAACCAAAGCGAGGCTTGATGAACCTCTAACTTCTTGTGACTCTCAAACCAGGGTCCGGGAGCGTAATCATCGCCTGACACTAATTAGCATAATGCATCGGACACAAATCTTCCTAGAAAATCTTCCTATTAATGAAAATCACAAGTGAAATATATTGGAACACAGCTTAGCCTTTTGTTAATCACCCTGTCATCTCAGATTTTCAAAATATGCTTTACAGCCAAAGCTAGGCAAGCATTTGTGTAAGTTTATCATAGACTAGCATAGCATTATGCCTAGCTAGCAGCAGGCAACCTTGTCATGAAAATCAGAAAAGCAATCAAATTAAATCGTTTACCTTTGATGAACTTCGGATGTTTTCACTCACGAGACTCCCAGGTAGATAGCCAAAGTTCATTTTTTCCCCAAATATTATTTTTGTAGGTGAAATAGCTCCGTTTGTTCTTCACGTTTGGCTGAGAAATCGCCGGGAAATTGCAGTCACGAAAACGGGGAAAAATATTCCAAATTAGCTCCATAATATCGACAGAAACATGGCAAACGTTGTTTATAATCAATCCTCAAGGTGTTTTTCTAATATCTATTCGATAATATATCCGTCGGGACAATTAGTTTTTCAGTAGGACCGATTGGAGTAATCGCTACCTCTGTATTTTATGCGAGAGTCACCCTGGGAGCCATCATGTGACCACTTACGCAATGTAGCCGCCTATGGCTATTCTTCAACATAAATACGTCACAATGCTGTAGACACCTTGGGGAATATGTAGAAAGCGTAAGCTCGTTGATAGGACATTCACAGCTCAATAGGGACTCATTGGAACGCAGCGCTTTCAAAATATGGGGCTTTCGCCGGCAACATAAGTTCTGTTATACTCTCAGACAATATCTTACAGTTTTGGAAACGTTAGAGTGTTTTCTGTCCAAAGCTGTCAATTAAATGCATATTCTAGCATCTTGTCCTGACAAAATATCCCGTTTAAAATGGGAATGTTTTTTTTCCAAAAATGAAAATACTGCCCCCTATTACCAACAGGTTAATGGCAAACATCAGATACGGCAACATGCTATCCCAGTTTTTCCCATCCTTATCGATTACCTTCATGAGCATTGACTTCAGGGTACGGTTGAATCTCTCAACCAGCCCGTCCGTCTATGGATGGTAAACCGATGTCTTCAACTATTTCGCCTACCACAATTTACAAAGGTCCGCCATAAGGCGGGACATAAAGGGGGTCCCCTGGTCAGTAAGGATCTCCTTTGGAACAGCTACCCTGGTGAACAGGAGCACTAATTCCTTGGCAATATTTTTGGAAGCCATTGTCCGAAGGGGAATGGCTTCTGGATAGCGAGTGGCATAACATAGAATGACCAGAATGTATTGGTGCCCTCTGGCAGATTTGGGTAGTGGGCCCACTATATCTGTCAATATCCTCTCAAATGGCGATTTGATTATGGGGAGTGGCACTAACGGGCTTCTAACAGCTGGTCAGGGAGCTGTTAACAGGCACTCCGGGCACTCTCTACAATGCCGAGTCACTTCAGCCTGAATTCCTAGCCAGTAAAACTTCCTTACAACGACAACGCAGACAAATACCAAATATTATCCGTAATGTCCACTGAAACATGTTAAACGTTTTTTATAATCAATCCTCAGGTTGTTTTCAAAATATATAATCGATAATGAGGAAGCGATAGGAAAATAAATCTGGTTGATATCCCTTTAAATGGAGCAATGGGAGGCTATGGAACGTGGAGTTTTCAAAATAGAAGCCACTTCCTGGTTTGATTTTTGTCAGGGTTTCGGCTGCAATATCAGTTCTGTTATACTCACAGACAATGTTTTGACAGTTTTGGAAACTTTAGAGTGTTTTCTATCCTAATCTGTCAGTTATATGCATATTCTAGCATCTGGTCCTGAGAAATACTTTGGGAATGTTATTTTTCCAAATATACAAATAGTGCCCCCTAGAGGTTAACACAGGACATGCATACCATATATCAGATTTTTCTTTTCCACGGAGGTTACATTGCATTGGCTCTTCTTTAATAGGGCAGTAGGCTGCAATATGTCCTGGTCGATACAATTGTAACAGATAATAGGGTTTCGGGCGGGGAGACACCCTCAACCCCCGGTCCCGATTTCCGGCTTTGTCCGTAGTGTCTCGGACCCATTGTGATTCTTTCCTCATGGCCCCACGCTGCTCTCTTCCCCCTCCAAATGTTGGGACAGTCTTACCCTGTTCGCTGGTTCGCCCAGGCCTGGGGAATGGGGAACTTTTCTCCTGTGCCTGCTCAGCTGTTCCTGCCGTACAATACCGTTCAACCAGGCCCACGAGATGGCCGGCGGAAAGTACCTTGTTCTGGCCATCCCATCGTCAAACTTCTTGGGGTAAACCTCACTGAAACTGGTTGAGTACGCTCGTTTCGACAATCTCAGTGGATGAACGGGTCTCCGGTTGCAACCATTTCCGTGCCAGGTGAATCAAGTTGAACATCTGTGTTTGGGAGGGTTGTCCAGGTCAGTAGGACCACTGGTGGAAGCAGTGTGCCCTCGCGGTATCGGTCACTCCCAGTCTATACAGAATCTCTCCCTTTAGTTTATTGTAATCCTGTGGATCTTTCAACTCCAGGTCGAAATACGTTATTTGAGCATACCCTGCCAGGTATGGTGCCAGAAGCCCTGCCCATTCTTCTTTCGGCCACTTCTCCCTCTCTGCCGTTCTTTCGAAGGTGGTGAGATATGCTCCTACAGCCTCCTGCTTTGTCTTTTTTTTAAAGAAAATGATTGGCCCGCCTCTGGGTATTTGCAGCTGGTAGCTGAGCCCCAATTTGGTCCGCTCCCTCCTTTAGGCCTTCTCTTAACTCCCGGGTGTTTCTCTCTTGCTCCTCTCGGAGCAGCTGGTTCGTGCGGTGCTGGACCTGTAACGTGTCCTGATTCATTCGCATTGCATCCTGATGAGCTATTTTTTGAGCTCTAGTTGCTTCTTGTTGGGCGGCTGCCGCTTTTAACAGGGCCTATATGGCTCCCTCCATATGAATTTTCCCGGGAAAACTGTCCTAACCAAACAAAGCCACACAAAAAAAACTGACTACCATTTGGAGTGCTAACTGAACTTTTTTTTTTCTACCTAACCAGCGGTATGGTTAGTCCATTTGTCCGCATTCTCCACCACATGTGGCAAGTCTCTTCAAGATTAGGAGTATTTGTCAGAAATTAAGTAAAAAAATAATCTTGACTTTCCAGAACACAACACACATTTGCTACTGCCAATGAAGCTCACGTCTTCTTCGATAAACATACAGGGGGACAACTGCTGTCGGGAGACACCAACTCAACGCTCAAAACTTCTGAACTCAAGAACTCAGATACCAGTGTCAACATCTGCTACCAACTAGTCAGCTAGCTAGCTAGCTAGCAAGATTGTAATGGAGCCTGCTTCCCCTGGAATAGCTAACGAACGTTTCCAGCTGTGTTTCTTATGCTCTTGTCCGGGACAATCCGGAGTTCTGATGCGGCAGTTGTTTGCTAGCGGGGGATTGCAGGAATGAGGTAGCTATGCGTAGCAAACAAATCTCAATTCTGCACAAATTTAGAAAATGCAAATTGGACCTTTCTCGTTCTCAACACCTATGGCAGGATGCTGCTCGGGCCTAATGGATGTTTCCCCTCCTTGTGGGGAACATCTGTCCCTATTGGAATGACCTGTGCTACATGGAACTTGCCTGCTAAGGAAGTCGTCTCCATCTGCTTCTCCTCTTCCATCCTGTATTGAAGTAGGCAGAGAACAGTGTCAAAACTTGCTCTTTTGGCTGAGGATCTCTCTCTCTCTCGCTCTCCTTTTGTTCATCATGCTTGGCTGAGAAATCGACCGGAAAATGCTACCACTACAACGCCAAACTTAAAAATAAAAAAAACTCCAACTCCATAATATCGACAGAAACACGGCAAACGTTGTTTAGGATCCATCCTCAAGGTGTTTTTAACATGTTTATTCGATAACATTTCCGTCGAGGCAATTGGTTTCTCATAAGAAGCGATGGAAAAATGGCTACCTCAGTATTTTACGCAAGATTTTCTGCGGGGACACCATGTGACCACTTGCTATATATGGTTCCTTACAGCTATTCTTCAATGGAAATGCTTAAAAAGACGTCACAATGCTGTAGACACCTTGGGGAATACGTGGAAAACGTAAGCTCATTTGTAGCTCATTCACAGCCATATAACGAGTCATTGGCATGAGGCGGTTTCAAAAAATGCGGCACTTCTTAGTTGGATTTTTACCTGGGTATCACCTGTAACATCAGTTCTGTGGCACTCACAGACAATATCTTTGCAGTTTTGGAAACATCAGAGTGTTTTCTTTCCAAAGCTGTCAATTATATGCATAGTCGAGCATCTTTTCGTGACAAAATATCTTGTTTAAAACGGGAACGTTTTTCATCCCAAAATTTTCATTTTTTGTCGATATTATGGAGCAAATTTGGAAAAAAGTTTGGCGTTATAGTTGCAGCATTTTCCAGTCGATTTCTCAGCCAAGCATGATGAAGAAACGGGAGCTATTTCGCCTACAAAAATAATATTTTTGGAAAAAAGGAACATTTGCTATCTAACTGGGTGAAAGCATCTGAAGTTCTTCAAAGGTAAATTATTTAATTTGGTTGCTTTTCTTATTTTCGTGAAAATGTTGCCTGCTGCCAGCAGAGCTAGCATAGCATTATGCCATGATAAACTTACACAAATGCTTGTCTAGCCTTGGCTGTAACGCATATTTTGAAAATCTGAGATGACAGTGTTGTTAACAAAAGGCTAAACTTGTGTTTGAATATATTTATTTCATTTAATTTGCGATTTTCATGAATAGGAAAAGTTTCTAGGTGGATTTATGTCCGCTGCGTTATGCTAATGCGTTTGAGGCTATGATTACGCTCCCGGATACGGGATTGCTCGTCGCTACTAGGTTAACAAGTCCAATACAGAAAATGAAAGATTAACATATTGTTAATCTACCCATCTTGTCCGATTTTTTAAAACGTTTTACAGCGAAAACACAACATATATTTACGTTAGATCACCACCAAATCCAAAAAAACACAGCCATTTTTCCCAGCCAAAGATAGAGTCACAAATGCAGAATTAGAGATAAAATGAATCACTAACCTTTGATAATCTTCATCCGTGTAACAGATGTCGTCTGGAGATAGAGAGGAGGACCAAGGTGCAACGTGGTAAATGTTCATGGCTTTTTAATAAACAAACTGAACACTGGAACAAAACAATACATGATGTGAACAAAACGAAACAGTACCCCACTTCACCATAGTTTTTTTGCGCCTCTTAGCCTGCCTCCGTGGCCTCTTTAGAGCGGCGACCCTCGCCGCCGACCTTGGACTGAGGACCCAAGCCATTGGTCCCGAATGGACGGGAGATTCCGGCGCCGGACAGGCGGGAGACTCCGGCAGTGCCAGACAGGCGGGAGACTCCGCCAGCTCCGGAGTGAAGGGCAATTCTGGCCTCACCTGGCTGACTGACGGCTCTGGCAACTCCTGGCTGACTGACGGCTCTGGCGGCTCCTGGCTGGCTGGCGGCTCCTGGCTGAATGACGGCTCTGGCAGCTCCTGGCTGGCTGATGGCTCTGGAAGCTCCTGGCTGATTGAAAGCTCTGGCGGCTCCTGGCTGACTGGCAGCTCCTGGCTGGCTGGCGGCTCTGGCGGCTCAGGACGTACTGGCAGCTCTGGCGGCTCAGGACAGATGGAAGACTCTGGCGGCTCAGGACAGACGGGAGACTCTGACGGCTCAGGACAGACGGGAGACTCTGGCGGCTCAGGACAGATGGAAGACTCTGGCGGCTCAGGACAGACGGGAGACTCTGGTGGCTCAGGACAGACGGGAGACTCTGGCAGCTCAGGACAGATGGGAGACTCTGGCGGCTCAGGACAGACGGGAGACTCTGGCAGCACTGGGCAGGAGGAAGGCTCTGGCAGCGCTGGACAGGTGGGAGCACCTGTAGGGATAAGACGGAGAGACAGCCTGGTGCGGGGGGCTGCCACCGGAGGGCTGGTGTGTGGAGGTGGCACCGGATAGACCGCACCGTGAAGGCGCACTGGAGCTCTTGAGCACCGAGCCTGCCTAACCTTACCTGGTTTAATGCTCCCTGTAGCCAGTGCGGCGAGGTGGAATAGCCGGCACTGGGCTGTGCTGGCGAACCGGGGACACCATGCGTAAGCCTGGTGCCATGTACGCCGGCCCGAGGAGATGCACTGGAGAACAGATGCGCAGAGCCAGCTTCATGGCACCTGGCTCGATGCCCACTCTAGCCCGGCCGATACGGGGAGCTGGGATGTAGTGCACCAGGCTAAGCACGCGTACTGGGGACACCTTGCTCTCCACCGCATAACACGGTGCCTGACCAGTACGACGCCCTCTCTCTCCACGGTAAGCACGGGGAGTTGGCGCAGGTCTCCTACCTGACTTCGCCACACTCCCCGTGTGTCCCCCCCAATACATTTTTGGGGCTGCCTCTTGGGCTTCCAGCTGCACTGCCGTGCTGCCTCCTCATACCGGCACCTCTCTGCTTTCGCTGCCTCTAGCTCTGATTTGGGGCGGCGATATTCCCCTGGCTGTGCCCAGGGTCCTTTGCAGTCCAGAATCTCCTCCCAAGTCCAGTTCTCCAAATATCGCTGCCTCTCCTGCTGCTGCTCCTTACCACGCTGCTTGGTCCTTTGGTGGTGGGTGTTTCTGTAACGGATGTCTTCTGGAGATAGAGAGGAGGACCAAGGTGCAGCGTGGTAATAAATGTATTTTTAATAAGCAAACTGAACACTGGAACAAAACAATAAACGATGTGAACAAAACAAAACAGTACCATGTGGCCCAAACACTCACACGGAAACAAACACCCACAAACCAAAAGTGAAACCCAGGCTCCCTAAGTATGATTCTCAATCAGGGACAACAATTGACAGCTGCCTCTGATTGAGAACCATACTAGGCCGAACTCAAAAACCAACGTAGAAAATCAAACATAGACTGCCCACCCCAACTCATGCCCTGACCATACTAAAACACAAACAAAACCAAAGGAACTAAGTTCAGAACGTGACAATCAGATGACACTCATATGACATCATGTTACACAATACATTTATATTTTGTTCGATAATATGCATATTTATATCCACAAATCTCGATTTACATTGGCGCCATGTTCAGAAATGCCTCCAAAATATCCAGAGTATTTACAGAGAGCTACGTCAGATAACAGACAAACTCATCATAAACTTTGACGAAAGATACATGTTTTACATATAATTAAAGATACACTGGTTCTTAATGCAACCGCTGTCTCAGATTTTTTTTAAACGTTAGGAAAAAAGCATACAATGCAATAATTTGAGACGGCGCTCAGGAGTAAATATATTTCTCCGCCATGTTGGAGTCAACAGAAATACAAAATTACATCATAAATATTCCCTTACCTTTGATGATCTTTCAACAGAATGCAGTGCAAGGAATCCTAGTTCCGCAATAAATCGTTGTTTTGTTCCATAATGTGTGCTAGTGTCCAATTAGCTGCTTTTGCTAGCACGGTTAGTTCACATGTCCAAAAGCTGGCACTGGTTCAGGCGAACTCGGACGAAAATTTCAAAAAGTTATATTCCAGGTCGAAAAAACTGGTCAAACTAAGTAGAGAATCAATCTTCAGGATGTTATTATCATATATATCCAATAACGTTCCAACCGGAGCATTCGTTTTGTCTACAGAGTCATGGCTACTCTGCATAACCAGGAAATGCCAGACCAGTGACTCAAATAGCTGCCATCCGGTCCCACATCACACTAGAGGCTTCATTCCACATTCTACTGACTGTTGACATCTAGTGGAAGGCGTAGGAAGTGTTAACAGATCCATATCTTATTTGGATGTGAATAGGCGATGAGTTGAAAATCAACCAGCCCCAGAATTTCCACTTCCTGTTTGGAAGTTTGCCTGCCCTATGAGTTCTGTTATACTCACAGACATAATTCAAACACTTTTAGAAACTTCAGAGTGTTTTCTATCCAATATTAATAATAATATGCATATATTAGCATATGGGACAGAGTAGGAGGCAGTTCACTATGGGCACGCAATTTATCCAAAGTGAAAATACTGCCCCCTATCCCGTAATAATGAAATGTAGTTCGTTGATTTCATAAAATAATCGTCATGGCAATAATGACGGCAAAGACATGATGACAGATAAAAATGTGTTCCAATCAGCACTGGACTGGTGCCTGATCTACCTGTGTCTGAGACAACTACGCTGACTCCAGCAGCGGCTTCGTCATCGATTTCGGTTACTTTCCCTCTCTCTGGATCTGAATGGGCACTGCCTGCTGTGGGAGGTTTGGACCTCAACTAATGAGAATAGGGGGATTTCTCAATTCCCTTCTCCAGCCACTCTATTGGGATGTTCAATTGTCACGACTTCCGCCGAAGTTGGTCCCTCTCCTTGTTCGGGCGGTGTTTGGCGGGCGACGTCCCCGACCTTCTAGCCATCGCTGATCCATTTTTCATTTTCCATTGGTTTGTCTTGTCTTACATACACCTGGTTTCAATCCCATCAATTACATTGTGTATTTACCCTCTCTTTCCCCTCATGTCTTTGTCAGGGATTGTTTGATTGTATGTTTGTGCAAGTTATGTGTTGGTGCGCGACGGGTTTTGTACCCACTTTGATTATTTTATATATTTTGTTTTTTGGAGTTGTGTTAAGCTGCTCCCAAACATGTTAAACCAACCACTTGTTGACATCAACAAACACCCCATAATATCTGACCCTATGCCCTCCCTAAATTGTGGCATTGAACGGTTCAGCAGAAGTTTAGCCCTCCTTAACTGGTTACGAGACTCTTGCAGTTCTGTTGGTGTAACATTTATTGACACTTTTATTGACAAAGCTCTTATAAGGAGGATACAGGATGGGATCCACCGAAATCCTTTGGATTTCTAGACACTTTCACAGCATTATAAAGCTGCGTTGAGACAATGACTTATCAATGAACCAAGCCCAGCTAATTTCATACCTAACGTTGTTTCGCTGAGTTGTCATAATTCTTCAGCAAATGTACATTATTCCAGGGGCGTTGGAATACACAATGTAGATAACCTAATATACTGTATGTCCCTCTTACTGCCCTGAATGCCTCTGCTGATCCTACAGCTATTGTATGCAGAGTTATACTTTTAGCACTGAGGCGGTGTGCTCTAGAAGGATGTCCACTGTGTGCAGCTCTCTCTGCACTAACATAAATAACTTGAGCATGTCTACCTCTGCTAAGCTTCCCAGTAAAGCCATGGAAAAAATCAAGCATTCCAGAAAAGTATGTGAAAAAAGCCCATGTGCATACAATGGATTCGGAAACGATTCAGATCCACTATTCCACCTTTTGTTAGTTACAGCCTTAACATTAATTAAATTAAATGTTTTCTTCTTCAATATACACACAATACCCCATAATCACACAGCGAAAGTAGGTTTGTATACATTTTTGCAAATTTATAAAAAATGCAATACATAAATGCCTTATTTACAGACGTATTAAGACCCAATTGTCATACTTGAGTAAAAGTAAAGATACCTTAAAAGAAAATGACTCATGTAAAAGTGAAAGTCACCCAGTAAAATACTTCTTGAGTCAAAGTCTAAAAGTAATTGCTAAAATGTACCCTAGTATGAAAAGTAAAAGAAACATTTTAAATAATTTCACATTCATTATATTTTAAGCAAACCAGACACCAAAATTGTAATTATTTTATTTTATTTACGACAGCCAGGGCCACACACTAACACTCAGACATCATTTACAAATGAAGCATGTATGTTTATTGAGTCCACCAGATCAGAGGCAGTAGGGATGACCAGGGATGTTCTCTGTTTAGTGAGTACTCCAGATCAGAGGCAGTAGGGATGACCAGGGATGTTCTCTGTTTAGTGAGTACTCCAGATCAGAGGCAGTAGGGATGACCAGGGATGTTCTCTGTTTAGTGAGTCCTCCAGATCAGAGGCAGTAGGGATGACCAGGGATGTTCTCTGTTTAGTGAGTCCTCCAGATCAGAGGCAGCAGGGATGACCAGGGATGTTCTCTGTTTAGTGAGATCAGAGGCAGTAGGGATGACCAGGGATGTTCTATGTTTAGTGAGTACTCCAGATCAGAGGCAGTAGGGATGACCAGGGATGTTCTCTGTTTAGTGAGTACTCCAGATCAGAGGCAGTAGGGATGACCAGGGATGTTCTCTGTTTAGTGAGTACTCCAGATCAGAGGCAGTAGGGATGACCAGGGATGTTCTCTGTTTAGTGAGTCCTCCAGATCAGAGGCAGTAGGGATGACCAGGGATGTTCTCTGTTTAGTGAGTCCTCCAGATCAGAGGCAGGGGATGACCAGGGATGTTCTCTGTTTAGTGAGTCCTCCAGATCAGAGGCAGTAGGGATGACCAGGGATGTTCTCTGTTTAGTGAGTCCTCCAGATCAGAGATAGGGATGACCAGGGATGGTCTCTGTTTATTGAGTCCTCCAGATCAGAGGCAGTAGGGATGACCAGGGATGTTCTCTGTTTAGTGAGTCCTCCAGATCAGAGGCAGTAGGGATGACCAGGGATGTTCTCTGTTTAGTGAGTCCTCCAGATCAGAGGCAGTAGGGATGACCAGGGATGTTCTCTGTTTAGTGAGTCCTCCAGGTCAGAGGCAGTAGGGATGACCAGGGATGTTCTCTGTTTAGTGAGTCCACCGGATAAGAGGCAGCAGGGATGACCAGGGATGTTCTCTGTTTAGTGAGTCCACCGGATAAGAGGCAGCAGGGATGACCAGGGATGTTCTCTGTTTAGTGAGTCCTCCAGATAAGAGGCAGCAGGGATGACCAGGGATGTTCTCTGTTTAGTGAGTCCTCCAGATCAGAGGCAGCAGGGATGACCAGGGATGTTCTCTGTTTAGTGAGTCCTCCAGATCAGAGGCAGTAGGGATGACCAGGGATGTTCTCTGTTTATTGAGTCCACCGGATAAGAGGCAGCAGGGATGACCAGGGATGTTCTCTTGATGTGTGTGAATTTGACCATATTCCTGTCCTGCTGAATATTCTAAATGTACTTTTGACTGTCACGGAAAATATGGAGTAAAATGTACATTATTTTGTTTAGGAATGTAGTGGAGTATAAGTTGTTAAAAATATAAGTAGTAAAGTACATATACCCCAAAAAACAACTTAAGTAGTATTTAAAAATATTTACACCGTTGCCTGCAACCTGGTTCAGGTTATCAGTCAACCTACCAGGGTGGTTAAAAACAGAACAGGACTGAAATCAGCATGATTTAATCACAAATGTACTAATGCTGCATATATTTGCTTGAAAGCAGTAACCAAATCCATGGAATGTAGTGATCACATTATAGTAGACATATCTAGGAAAAACAATGTTTCAAAGGATGGGTCTAATTGTAGCGGTCCTATGTGTAGCCGGTGTAGGGAGTCAGCAGATATGAGTTATAAAGTAATTTACTCAAAAAATACAAATATACAAAGCAACAATGATAGCTCACAAACACGGACCGAAATACAATAAACAATCACTCACGAACACAACATGGGGAACAGAGGGTTAAATAATAAACAAGTAATTGGTTTAGTGAAGCCAGGTGTGATAAGACAAAGACAGAACAAATGGAAAATGAAAAGTGGATCGGCGGTGGCTAGAAGGCCGGTGACGTCGACCGCCGAACGAACAAGGACAGGAACCGACTTCGGCGGAAGTCGTGACACTAATATAGTGTATAAGAAGTCATACAATACGTTTTGTAGAGATTTCTACAGTATGATGTTGATGAAAATCATATTTGTTGGTCCGTGGTGTGTAATGACAACCAACCAGATGGTGCACTTGACACATTTATGGAATTGCTTATCCCAGTTACTAATAAGCAGGCATTCATTATGAAAATAACTGTAAAAACTGTCCCTTTGGATTGATGAGGAATGGAAATATTGTATGGTTGAGAGGGATGAGGCAAAAGAAATGGCAA
The DNA here is from genome assembly GCF_018296145.1 of Oncorhynchus tshawytscha. Taxonomy (NCBI): domain Eukaryota; kingdom Metazoa; phylum Chordata; class Actinopteri; order Salmoniformes; family Salmonidae; genus Oncorhynchus; species Oncorhynchus tshawytscha. The sequence goes on along the minus strand of NC_056442.1, from coordinate 54,419,949 downwards.
AAAAGTCTGGCTGCACAACCAATACTGCAAATTGAGAAATCATGTGACTAAACAGAATAAAAAGAAGAGTGTCACAATCGTCGTAGTGAGGAGACCAAGGCGCAGCGTAGTGTGAATACATACTGTTAATGAATGACGAAAAACATGAAGTACACTAAACAAACAAACAAACAAACAAACAAACAAACAAACAAAATAACAAAAGGAACGTGACCGCTATCGAAACTGAGTGCTAACATGCAACATCACATAGACAATAACACACGCACCACAATACAAAATGGGCTACCTAAATATGGTTCCCAATCAGAGACAACGACAAACACCTGCCACTGATTGAGAACCATATCAGGCCAAAACACATAGAAATAGACAAACTACACATACAACATAGAATGCCCACTCCTATCACACCCTGACCAAACAAAACATAGAAACAAACAACGCAAATCATGGTCAGAGTGTGTCAAAGACGAAACTACACTATGACACAAAGAAACATAACTTGAAGAATGATAGTAAAAAGCTTTGGAGCACTTTAAATGGCATTTTGGACAAAAAGGCAGCTCCGTCATCCATTGAATCAAAATGGCTCATTCATCACAAAACCTACTGATATTGTCAACAACTTTAAGGATGTTTTCCATTGGCAATATTACCAAACTTAAGCATGACATGCCAGCAACAAACGCTGACACTACACATCCAAGTATATCTGACCAAATGATGAAAGACAAGCATTGTAATTTTGAATTCGGTGAGGTGAGTGTGGAAGAGGTGAAAAAATTATTGTTGTCTATCAACAATGACAAGCTAACGGTGTCTGACAATGGATGGAAAATAGCGGATGATATTGCCACTCCTATTCTCCATTTATTCAATTTAAGGTTACTAGAAAGTGTGTGTTCCCTTAGTTAGGGTTAGGGAAACAAAAGTAATTCCCTTAACTAAAAATAGTAAAGCCCCCTTAACTGGCTCAAGTAGCAACCAACCCTTAGTAAACTTTTGGAAAAAATTGTGTTTGACCAGATACAATGCTATTTTACAGTAAACAAATTGACCACAGACTTTCTGCGCGCTTATATGGAAGGACATTCAACAAGCACAGCACTTTTACAAAGGACTGATGATTGGCTGAGAAAAATATATGAGAAAAAGTTTGTGGGGACTGTTTTGTTAGACTTCAGTGAGGGTTTTGACATTATTGATCATAGTCTGCTGCTGGAAAAATGTATCTGTTATGGCTTTACACCCCCTGCTATATTGTGGATAAAGAGTTACCTGTATAACAGAACACAGAGAGTGTTATTTAATGGAAGCCTATCCCAAATTTTTATTTCATTTATTTATTTAACCTTTATTTAACTAGGCAAGTCAGTTAAGAACAAATTCTTATTTACAATGACGGCTTAGGAACTGTGGCCTAACTGCCTTGTTCAGGGGCAGAACGACAGATGTTCGTCAGCTCTGGTATTCGATCTAGCAGTCTAACAGTCTAGTCCTCTTGGCAAGCTGGCTCTAAACAGGATTTCCCCTACAGTCTAGTCCTCTTGGCACATTGCCTCTCTTATTTTTTTTCTCTACAGTCTGGTCCTCTTTCCATGCTGGCTCTACACCATATTTACATTGTAGTCCTCTTGGCACGCTGCCTCTCTTATATTTCCACTACAGTCTAGTCCTCTGCATATTATATTGCCTACAGTAAAGTCCTCTTGGCACGCTGGCTCTACACAGTATACAAGTATATATAAGTATACGTTTATAAGTTTAAGCACAGAGACAGGGCAAGAATGGCCTTCTATGGCATCAAATGGAACATAAAATTTGACATACCAATTAGGATCTTTCTAAAAATATATCAGTTATAGAACCCATTGTCCTTCTGGTTGTGAGATCTGGGGTCCGCTCACCAATCTAGAATTCACAAAATAGGACAAGACCAAATTGAGACTCTGCATGCAGAATTCTGCAAAAAAATCTTCAGTGTACAACATAAAACACCAAATAATGCATGCAGAACAGAATTAGGCCGATACCCGCTAATTATCAAAATCCAGAAAAGAGCCGTTAAATTCTAAAACCACCTAAAAGGAAGCGATTCCCAAACCTTCCATAACAAAGCCATCACCTACAGGGAGATGAACCTGGAGAAGAGTCCCCTAAGCCATCTGGTCCTGGGGCTTTGTTCACAAACACAAACCGACCCCAGAGAGTCCCAGTATAACAAACAATTAGACCCAACCAAATCATGATAAAGAAATATATTACTTGATACATTGGAAAGAATTAACAAAAAAACTAAGCAAACTAGAATGCTATTTGGCCCTAAACAGAGAGTACAAAATGGCAGAATGCCTGATCACTGTGACTGACCCAAAATTAAGAAAGCTTTGACTATCCACAGACTCAGTGAGAATAGTCTTGCTATTGAGAAAAGCCACCGAAGGCAAACCAGGCTCTCAAGAGAAGACAGGCTATGTGCACACTGTCCACAAAGTGAGATGGAAACTGAGCTGCACTTCCTAACGTCCTGCCAAATGTATGACCATATTAACGACACATATTTCCCTCAGATTCCACAGACCCACAAAGAATACAAAAACAAGTCCAATGTTTATATACCACAGTGTGCATCCATAATAGCAATATGTGACCTGTTGAAATGGGCAACAAGTGAAGAACAAATACCATTGTAAATTACAACACATATTTATGTTAATAATTGTTATAATTTTACATAATTTGACATTGGAAATGTCGCTACTATTTTGAACTTGTGAGTGTAAAACATACTTTATTTTATTAGTTATTTTATGTATTTTATTGTACTTTTGTTCATCCCTTTCACTTGCTTTGTCAATGTAAACATACAGTTGAAGTCTGAAGTTTACATACACTTAGGTTGGAATCATTAAAACTCATTTTTCAAGCACTCCACAAATTTCTTGTTAACAAACTCTAGTTTAGGCAAGTCTGTTAGGACATCTACTTTGTGCATGAGACAAGTATTTTTCCAACAATTGTTTACAGACAGATTATTTCACTCATAATTCATTGTATCAAAAGCACAGGAAGGAGACACATTTTGTCTCCTAGAGATGAACGTACTTTGGTGCAAGAAGTGCAAATCAATCCCAGAACAACAGCAAAGGACCTTGTGAAGATGCTGGAGGAAACAGGTACAAAAGTATCTATACCGACATAACCTGAAAGGTCGCTCAGAGAGGATGAAGCCACTGCTCCAAAACCGCCATAAATGAGCCAGACTACGGTTTACAACTGCCAATGGGGAAAAAAATCGTACATTATGGAGAAATGTACTCTGGTCTGATGAAACAAAAATAGAACTGTTTGGCCATAATGATTATCGTTATGTTTGGAGGAAAAGGGGGGAGGCTTGCAAGCTGAAGAACACTATCCCAACCGTGAAGCACTGGGGTGACAGCAGCATGCTGTGGGGGTGCTTTGCTGCAGGAGGGATTTGTGCACTTCACAAAATAGATGGCTTCATGAGGATGTAAAAATATGTGGATATATTGAAGCAACATCTCAAGACATCAGTCAGAAGTTAAAGCTTGGTCGCAAATGGTTCTTCCAAATGGACTATGACCCCAAGCATACTTCCAAAGTTGTGGCAAAATGGCTTAAGGACAACAAAGTCAAGGTATTGGATTGGCCATCACAAAGCCCTGACCTCAATCCTATAGAGAACTTGTGGGCAAAACTGAAAAAGCGTGCGCGAGCAAGGAGGACTACAATCCTTACTCAGTTACACCAGCTCTGCCAGGAGGAATGGGCCAAAATTCACCCAACTTATTTTGGGAAGCTTGTGGAAGGCTACCCAAAACGTTTCACCCAATTTAAACATTTTAAAGGCAATGCTAACAAATATTAATTGAGTGTATGTAAACTTCTGACCCACTGGGAATGTGATGAAAGAAATAAAAGCTGAAATACATTTTTCTCTCTACTATTATTCTTACATTTCACATTTTTAAAGTAAAGTGGTGATCCTAACTGACCTAAGACAGGGAATTTGCAGTAGGATTACGTGTCAGAAATTGTGAAAAACTGAGTTGAAATGTATTTAGCTCAGATGTTTGTAAACTTCTGACTTCAACGGTATGTTTCTCATGTTAATAAAGCCTCTTGAATTGAGAGAGACAGAGACAGAGATAGATAGTTTAACATGTATAATATATTGTTCTCTCCACAGGTGAGCTACTTTGCGACCTGTACCTGTCTGACAGATAAACTCTCCTACCCCTCATTCCAGCGGACTGTGCCCAGTGACCTGTTCCAGGTGTGAAGGAAGATGAGAAAGTTTTAGATATAAGTAGTGCAAAAGCAATGTCTTAAGTAAGTATACTTTTAAGTATTCATGTATTGCTCAGTTGAATAAACTCTAGTTAAATAATCGCCTCCATACAACACAAATTGTTGAAAAAAATAATTCAAATTTAATCACGGTGCTAGATTACAATGAGGTTTATAGTAAATGTTTCTCTGAACACATTGCTTTTGCTGCTATGAAAATGTGCCCCATAATTTCTCTTATGCCATGCTCTCTGTCTAATCCTTCTTTATCTCATCCTAGGTTCGGGGTTTAGTCCAGTTGGTGAGCCACTTCGGCTGGCGCTGGGTTGGCATCCTGGGAACCTCCGATGACTACAGTCGCTATGGCATCCAGGCCTTTACCCAGCAGCTGAAGGACCAGGGAGGCTGCCTGGCGTTCCACCTTACCATCCCCAATTCACCCTCCCCAGCTGGGCTACGTGCCATGGCCGACACCCTGCAGAGCTCCAGGGCTCGCGTGGTGGTAGCCTTCGCTACAGAGGGCCAGCTGCTGGAGTTTCTCTCTGAGGTGAGTTCTCCTCTTTAAAATATTCTGTCAGGTATTTCCTGGATTTTTATGTATTTTTCTTCCTTTCTTCTAGTTTTATTGTGCTAAATAAAACGATGTAGAAACTCTCTGAGAACGTGGATAAGCAACATACAATACCAACTGTTTAATTCTTCATCCTCAGCTGACATATGTATTGGTTCAAAAGATCTGACTGACACAGAGAGAATTGAATCTAATGTGTCACGGCTCAGGATAAGACCCAGATGCAGACACAGGGCACCAATAGTTTGAATCTCCAATATTTATTATAACAAAAGGGTAAGTCAAACGGCAGGTCGAGGGCAGGTAGAGGATCGTAATCCAGGTCAGAGTCAGGCAGGTACAGGGTGGCAGGTAAACTCAGGGTCAGGACAGGCAGGTTTTTTATTTTTTTATTTCACCTTTATTTAACCAGGTAGGCTAGTTGAGAACAAGTTCTCATTTGCAACTGCGACCTGGCCAAGATAAAGCATAGCAGTGTGAACAGACAACACAGAGTTACACATGGAGTAAACAATTAACAAGTCATTAACACAGTAGAAAAAAAGGGGAGTCTATATACATTGTGTGCAAAAGGCATGAGGAGGTAGGCGAATAATTTCAATTTTGCAGATTAATAACACTGGAGTGATAAATGATCAGATGGTCATGTACAAGTAGAGATATTGGTGTGCAAAAGAGCAGAAAAGTAAATAAATAAAAACAGTATGGGGATGAGGTAGGTAAAAATGGGTGGGCTATTTACCGATAGACTATGTACAGCTGCAACGATCGGTTAACTGCTCAGACAGCAGATGTTTGAAGTTGGTGAGGGAGATAAAAGTCTCCAACTTCAGCGATTTTTGCAATTCGTTCCAGTCACAGGCAGCAGAGAACTGGAATGAAAGGCGGCCAAATGAGGTGTTGGCTTTAGGGATGATCAGTGAGATACACCTGCTGGAGCGCTGCGCGTGCTACGGATGGGTGTTGCCATCGTGACCAGTGAACTGAGATAAGGCGGAGCTTTACCTAGCATGGACTTGTAGATGACCTGGAGCCAGTGGGTCTGGCGACGAATATGTAGCGAGGGCCAGCCAACTAGAGCATACAAGTCGCAGTGGTGGGTGGTATCAGGTGCTTTAGTGACAAAACGGATGGCACTGTGATAAACTGCATCCAGTTTGCTGAGTAGAGTGTTGGAAGCAATTTTGTAGATGACATCGCCGAAGTCGAGGATCGGTAGGATAGTCAGTTTTACGAGGGTAAGTTTGGCGGCGTGAGTGAAGGAGGCTTTGTTGCGGAATAGAAAGCCGATTCTTGATTTGATTTTCGATTGGAGATGTTTGATATGAGTCTGGAAGGAGAGTTTACAGTCTAGCCAGACACCTAGGTACTTATAGATGTCCACATATTCAAGGTCGGAACCATCCAGGGTGGTGATGCTGGTCAGGCGTGCGGGTGCAGGCAGCGAACGGTTGAAAAGCATGCATTTGGTTTTACTAGCGTTTAAGAGCAGTTGGAGGCCACGGAAGGAGTGTTGTATGGCATTGAAGCTCGTTTGGAGGTTAGATAGCACAGTGTCCAGGACGGGCCGGAAGTATATAGAATGGTGTCGTCTGCATAGAGGTGGATCAGGGAATCGCCCGCAGCAAGAGCAACATCATTGATATATACAGAGAAAAGAGTCGGCCCGAGGATTGAACCCTGTGGCACCCCCATAGAGACTGCCAGAGGACCGGACAGCATGCCCTCCGATTTGACACACTGAACTCTGTCTGCAAAGTAATTGGTGAAACAGGCAAGGCAGTCATCCGAAAAACCGAGGCTACTGAGTCTGCCGATAAGAATATGGTGATTGACAGAGTCGAACGCCTTGGCAAGGTCGATGAAGACGGCTGCACAGTACTGTCTTTTATCGATGATATGATATCGTTTAGTACCTTGACCGTGGCTGAGGTGCACCCGTGACCGACCTGGAAACCCGATTGCACAGCGGAGAAGGTACGGTGGGATTCGAGATGGTCAGTGACCTGTTTGTTGACTTGGCTTTCGAAGACCTTAGATAGGCAGGGCAGGATGGATATAGGTCTGTAACAGTTTGGGTCCAGGGTGTCTCCCCCTTTGAAGAGGGGGATGACTGCGGCAGCTTTCCAATCCTTGGGGATCTCAGACGATATGAAAGAGAGGTTGAACAGGCTGGTAATAGGGGTTGCGACAATGGCGGCGGATAGTTTCAGAAATAGAGGGTCCAGATTGTCAAGCCCAGCTGATTTGTACGGGTCCAGGTTTTGCAGCTCTTTCAGAACATCTGCTATCTGGATTTGGGTAAAGGAGAACCTGGAGAGGCTTGGGCGAGTAGCTGCGGGGGGGGCGGAGCTGTTGGCTGAGGTTGGAGTAGCCAGGCGGAAGGCATGGCCAGCTGTTGAGAAATGCTTGCTGAAGTTTTCGATAATCATGGATTTATCGGTGGTGACCGTGTTACCTAGCCTCAGTGCAGTGGGCAGCTGGGAGGAGGTGCTCTTGTTCTCCATGGACTTCACAGTGTCCAAGAACGTTTTGGAGTTGGAGCTACAGGATGCAAACTTCTGCCTGAAGAAGTTGGCCTTAGCTTTCCTGATTGACTGCGTGTATTGGTTCCTGACTTCCCTGAACAGTTGCATATCGCGGGGACTATTCGATGCTATTGCAGTCCGCCACAGGATATTTTTGTGCTGGTCGAGGGCAGTCACGTCTGGAGTGAACCAAGGGCTGTATCTGTTCTTAGTTCTGCATTTTTTGAACGGAGCATGCTTATCTAAAATGGTGAGGAAGTTACTTTTAAAGAATGACCAGGCATCCTTAACTGACGGGATGAGGTCAATGTCCTTCCAGGATACCCGGGCCAGGTCGATTAGAAAGGCCTGCTCACAGAAGTGTTTTAGGGAGCGTTTGACAGTGATGAGGGGTGGTCGTTTGACAGCGGCTCCGTAGCGGATACAGGCAATGAGGCAGTGATCGCTGAGATCCTGGTTGAAGACAGCAGAGGTGTATTTGGAGGGCCAGTTGGTCAGGATGATGTCTATGAGGGTGCCCTTGTTTACAGATTTAAGGTTGTACCTGGTGGGTTCCTTGATGATTTGTGTGAGATTGAGGGCATCTAGCTTCGATTGTAGGACTGCCGAGGTGTTAAGCATATCCCAGTTTAGGTCACCTAACAGAACAAACTCTGAAGCTAGATGGGGGGCGATCAATTCACAAATGGTGTCCAGGGCACAGCTGGGAGCTGAGGGGGGTCGGTAGCAGGCGGCAACAGTGAGAGACTTATTTCTGGAGAGAGTAATTTTCAAAATTAGTAGTTCGAACTGTTTGGGTATGGACCTGGAAAGTATGACATTACTTTGCAGGCTCTCTCTACAGTAAACTGCAACTCCTCCCCCTTTGGCAGTTCTATCTTGACGCAAGATGTTATAGTTGGGTATAGAAATCTCAGAATTTTTGGTGGCCTTCCTGAGCCAGGATTCAGACACGTCAAGGACATCAGGGTTATCAGAGTGTGCTAAAGCAGTGAGTAAAACAAACTTAGGGAGGAGGCTTCTGATGTTGACATGCATGAAACCAAGGCTTTTTCGATCACAGTAGTCAACAAATGAGGGTGCCTGGGGACGGGCAAGGCATGGGTGGCAGGTAAACTCAGGGTCAGGACAGGCAGGTACAGGGCGGCAGGTAAACTCAGGGTCAGGACAGGCAGGTACAGGGCGGCAGGTAAACTCAGGGTAAGGACAGGCAGGTACAGGGCGGCAGGTAAACTCAGGGTCAGGACAGGCAGAAAGATCAGAGCCGGGCAGACTAGAACAGGAACATGGGGAAACTTGCTGGTAAGAACTGACAAGACAAGATGAACTGGCAACAGACAAGCAGAAAAAGCAGGTATTAATACACAGGAGATAATGGGTAGAAATGGGAGACACCTGGTGGGTGGTGGAGACAAGCACTAGACTGGTGAATCACATCTGAGTGTGACATTGAGTCAGGATCTCCTATGAAGTGTTTTTGTGTGTGTGTGTGTGTGTGTGTGTTTTTGTGTACGTGTGTGTGTGTGTGTGTGTGTGTGTGTGTGTGTGTGTGTGTGTGTGTGTGTGTGTGTGTGTGTGTGTGTGTGTGTGTGTGTGTGTGTGTGTGTGTGTGTATGTACGGGTGTGTGAGTAAGTAAGTGTGATTATTTATGAATGTATCTCCAGTAATATTTAGTAATAGTTCTATGTTACTTGTTTTTACGACATGATCTCCTCCCCTCACCCTCCCCTTTCTCTTTGCTTATTTGAGCTGCCATAATATGTACTTGGTCTTTTACCAAACGGGCTACCTTCTGTATACCCCCCCTACTTTGTCACAACACAACTGATTGGCTCAAACACATTAAGAAGGAAAGAAATTCCACAAATGAACTTTTAACATGCCACACCTGTTAATTGAAATGCATTTGTCACACCCTGACCTTAGAGAGCTTTTGTATTTCTCTATTTGGTTAGGTCAGGGTGTGGTTTGGATGGGCATTCTAGTTTTTTGTTTACTATGTTGACCTGGTATGGTTCCCAATCAGAGGCAGCTGTCTATCGTTGTCTCAGATTGGGGATCATATTTAGGCAGCCTTTTCCCACCTGTTGTTTGTGGGATCTTGTTTTTGTGTAGTGCCTGTTAACACTGCAATTACGTCACGATTCATTTGTTTTCTGTATTTGTTTTGTTGATTTTCTTTGATTAAAACATGTGGAAGTCTACGCACGCTGCGCCTTGGTCCAATCATTCTTACGATCGTGACAGCGTTCCAGTTGACTACCTCATGAAGCTGGTTGAAAGAATGCCAAGAGTGTGTAAAGCTGTCATCATAGCAGAATAATCTCAAATATAATTAGATTTGTTTAAACACTTTTTTGGTTACTAAATTAATCCAAATGTGTTTTTTAATAGTTTTGTCTTCACTATTATTCTACAGTGTAGAAAATAATAGAAATGAAGAAAACCCTTGAATGAGTAGGTGTGTTCAAACTTTTAACTGGTACTGCAAGTAAAGAACAACTTAGTGTTAAGTGTTTCTCATAACCACAACTCATAATGGTTGCTGCCCACTACAGTCCTTGTGATCCAGAGTGGTGCAGCCGTCAAAGGAAATGCATATCAGTGCTAGAGGCGTCACTACAGACCCTGGTTTGATTCCGGGCCACATCACAATCGTGATTTGGAAGCCCATAGTGCGATGCACAATTGGCCCAGGGTCGTCCGTGTTAGGGATTGGCTGGGTCTGTAATTGTAAATAAGAATTGGTCTTAAATGCAATGAAGTACTCTACATTGCACTAGAAACTATTTGGCTTCTTGAACAGTGTGTGTCTTAATTAACTGCTCTAGTAGGTGATGTAAGCATGAGAAGATCATCACTGGACACTGGGTGGAAGGGTTTGCAATAATGTGAATAAGGTTGGCATATTTGTGATCTGTAATTAATAAAATGTAAAGAATATAAAAAACAAGGTATCGAACAAATGTGGATTGACTGGCCAAGCAATCATTGACAAGACACCAATATATCTGAAAATGTTTATTATACTATACTATTATAGTATACACTATGATGAATTACAATAGCAATTGAACACATGCACTTCAATGTTATATCAATTCAATAAGGAATAAAGCATTTCTCCAACAACATGGAAGTTGTTCCACTCTGTAGACTACTGCTAATCACATCATGTAGCAGGTCAAATCAGATTTTAACACTCTAGATTTGAACAATTTCACATAACATTGGAATATCTAAAGTGACCCTGTTACACGTTAATAGTTACAATGTTACCAATGATTAGCTGCTAAATTGTTGTTTATCTCTGTCAGAGTAGTCCTACCTAACTGTATAATAAACCATATAACTGAACGTTACAATGTTTTTTCCACTCAATCATTTCTTAATGACGTATATCATTGGATGTCTTCTCCATGAGGTGTTTCTTGGTGTTCTTCTCCGGCCTGAACAGAATAATAAAGCATTTAGGAACAAATAATAGAAAGAACAACCCAAAGCTAGAGGTGATGATGGCAAAGATCTCCACAGCTACAGTAAACTTCCCAGGAGAGCTGACATAAGCTGGGATAAAGGTGATCCAGACTGCACAGAATATGAGCATGCTGAAGGTGATGAATTTGGCCTCATTGAAGTTATCAGGCAGCTTCCGAGCCAGAAAAGCCAGCACAAAGCACAAGAGAGACAGGAGTCCTATATAACCCAACACAGCCCAGAATGCCCCTACAGAGCCTAAGTCACACTCGAGAAGGACCTTTTCCTTGTAGGTAGTGAGGTTTTTAATGGGGAAGGGAGGAGACAGGACCAACCACAGAGTGCATATCAAAGCCTGGACAAATGTGAAGGACACTACAGTCAATCTCTGCTGTGGAGGACCAAACCATTTCATGACATTACTGCCTGGAAGTGTAGCCCTGAAGGCCATCAACACCACTATTGTTTTCCCCAGAACACAAGAGATGCAGAGGACGAAGGTGATCCCAAACGCTGTGTGACGCAGCATACAGGACCACTCAGAGGGCCGGCCCATGAAAGTAAGAGAACACAGAAAACACAGAGTCAAGGAGAAGAGCAGCAGGAAGCTCAGCTCAGAGTTGTTGGCCCTGACGATGGCTGAAGTTCGGTGGCGGTAGAAGACGGTTGCCGTGGCGATGGCCAGACAAGCCCCGCCCACAGAGCAGGTGGTCAGGATGATTCCGAGGACCTCGTGGAAGGACAGGAACTCCACAGGTTTGAGGATACAGAGGTCTCTCTCAGCGTTGGGCCAGTACTCCTCGGGACAGATCAGACAGTCTGAAGAATCTGACCAGGACAAAACAACAGACATCAAATGTTAATAATAATAGATTCAGGTTTTATTTATTTACAAATACATGTCCCACAATGCTGCACTTTTTCAGTTTACAATAAAGAATGTTGAATTAATGTGCAGCTTACATGAGATATTAAGAATAGTAACATGATTGACAGATACTACCTTTCTAGTGCTGGTAATATGAATAAACCACTACTTTACAGTGATAGAAATTAATACACATTTTTGTCAACTGTTCCTATAGTCCTACCTGTGTTATTACTGATCTCTCCCTCTGCACATTGGATACAGTCATAACAGCATACAGGCCTTCCTTTCTGTACAGCCTTACGAGTGCCTGGGGGACAGCTCTCACTGCACACTGACACAGGTACTTGTGTACTGTTCTTTACCCAGGTGATTTCCTTCTCCATGTCAAACATCTGGTCAGGAGGCAGGGACGCATCATAGCGCCCCACTGTCACAAACTCCATCTTCCCACTCTCTCCTATCTGCCAGTTGACCAGCTCATATGTGGGCACTGGGTCCCCGTTGGCATCGAAAGACACCTGGTACCCATTTTGAGAGAAGTTCACCCTCCTCAATCTCTCCAGGACCTGGGGGTTAAAAGGGCAAGGAAGAGAGAGGGGACGAGAGAGAAGGAGAGAGGGGAAGAGAGATGGAGCGATAGATTCAGAGAGGGGAAGAGAGATGGAGATAAGGGAAGATAGAGATGGAGTAAGGGGATGAGAGAAGGAGAGAGAGAAACATAACTTTCATTTACCTTGTATATTTTTCAAAGGTGTTACTTCAAAACCAGCCGTAAAGTATAATGAGAGCTCCTAGGCCTTCATACTTGTAGTCAATATAAACATATATATCAGGACATTATACTATTGTCTTGTCATTCACCTGTGTTGGTTTCACATGGAGGTGATTGTCACAGTAAACAGTAGAGTTTTCTCTCTCTTCACAAACGATGCTGTGGATGGCGTGTGCTATGGCATAAACAGCTTTATACACCATGTTAGTGACACGCAGCTGGGATGTATCTGTGTAGGGGGTCTGTAGCTGCTGTATATCCTCACTGCCATCACACACCTTCTCTTCAACCCCAACACCTGTAGATGAGGTCCCTACAGACAGACAGAGAGAGAGAGAGAGAGAGAGAGAGACAGAATGATAGGAAGATAGATAGATAGATAGATAGATAGATAGATAGATAGATAGATAGATAGATAGATAGATAGATAGATAGATAGATAGATAGATAGATAGATAGATAGATAGATAGATAGATAGATAGATAGATAGATAGATAGATAGATAGATAGATAGATAGATAGATAGATAGATAGATAGATAGATAGATAGATAGATAGATAGATAGATAGATAGATAGATAGATAGATAGATAGATAGATAGATAGATAGATAGATAGATAGATAGATAGATAGATAGATAGATAGATAGATAGATAGATACCCAGCTGACAGCCAAAGGCTCCCTCCCAGAACTCAGTGAGCAGGGGAGAGTTGGACACCTTCTGTGGGGAGAGGTCCAGAAGGAAGTCCCTAAGACCAGGGATGACAGAGCGTTGGATGCCAAATCCGATGGCCCCGGCACACATTGCAAAGCGCAGCATATCTGGGTCAGTGACCCAGGTCTCGCTTCCGATCCACTGGCGGGGTGGAGAGGGCAGGCGGTCCAACTCTCTCAGCAGGATCCTCATGTCCCCAGTGGCTGCAAATGCAACCACCACCCGGGCTGTGGAGCTGGGGAACATGATTATATCATAAAATATGCTTCTGTTTGTCATTAATTGGCATGTCTCAGTGAAGTGAACATGAACATTAGCATTAAATAACACATTTCACATGCTTAAGATATGCAAATCATGTTGGTCTCACAGATCAGCTTTGGGAAAAGAGAGAAATTAATAACTGCAGCTTTTATAATTATGGTCTTGCATTTGTGTGAATGAAAAGTTCACAAGTAATCATGGATCACCTGCGTATCACGTCAGCCACCCGTTGCACTCTACTGAGTGGGTTGGTACGGTAGAAGGCTTCAGAATACTCCACACAGATTCCCTCCTCTTGTGCTGCCTGTAGGAATGCCGCCATCCCGTTATTACCGTAGTCAGAGTCGGAACGGACCGCCCCAATCCAGGTCCAGCCGAAGTGCCTGATGAGGTGGGCCAGAGCGGCAGCCTGGAACTGATCACTGGGGATGGTTCTGAAGAAGGTTGGATACTGTTTCTTATCACTCAGACACGCACAGGTGGAAAAGTGACTCACCTTGGTAAAAACAGACAGTCGAAACATGAGAAAGAAAATCATGTCGGCCAAACGAGTCTCAGTTATTGGCTACTTCCTACTTTTTTTCTTTAGCTATGTAGTTTGATGTTAGGGAGATAATAAAAATAAGCCGGTTTATTGTTTTTCGTTTTGCAAGAATGAAAAAGACGTTTCGACCCAAGACCTTGGTCATTCTATTCATATTGACAATAGTACAATAAGACATACTGGTTCTGTAAAAAACATGAGTAAAAGGTGTGACAACAATCCCTGGTCTCCCATAACAACCTAGCCTATGAAAGATCAGATCATGTTTAAATGCCTCCAGACATTTTCCAGACTCATATTCCTCAGATCATGTTAAAATGCCTATAGAAGTTCTCCAAACTTTCTCAACATAATTTCACACAGAAATGTATGTTCCTGAAAGAGAGAATACAGTTGGAATAGAGGAGGTTAAAAGAGGATTTATTTCCTGAAAGAGAGGAGAATATTAGATTTCTTTCCACAGGAGTTTACCTGAGGAATGCCGAAAGGGCCGATGATGCGCAACATGCTGATGGTTGGTGTGGAGCCAGACTCGCCCACGATAGCTGTCACCGTAGCCGATCCAGAGCACTGTTCTCCGGTATCAAACATGGGATCCAGGCCGTTAGCCAGTTGGAAGGCCACTTTTACAGCCATGGGGACCGAGGAGCAGGAGTCATGCACTTGATAACCGAGTGTGACACCTGGTAGAAGGTCTGAACTGTTGTTTATCTCCTCAACTGCGAAGACCATGGCGCGTGAGAAGCGCAACTCACGGGAATCCAAACTGTAAATAGAAGATAGATAAGTGAGCACCTCTTGAATAAATGGTAAACTAGCCTATAGAATACATGGTTATACGAGGGCAAACATCTTAATATCTAGTCATATTTTACTGTCTATAGGCCTACACTTTTGTTATCAGTAATTGAGGACATTGTAGTATTGCCTGCATTTTGAAAATGTGACCCTTTGTAACAGTAGGCTTTATCTACTCTCTTAGATGCAAACACACTTTTAATCTGTCTTAAAAACACGGTTTATTGGTCTTTAAATGATTTTCATATGTCTTTAAAACACAGTTAATCTGTCTTTAAAATATTGTTTATCTGTCTTCAAAACACTGTTCCTCTGTATTTAAAACACAATTTATCTGTCTCCCCACACAGCCACAGCCACAGTCCTGTCCCCTGTTCCCTCTTGCGCTCACTGACCTCCCTGTGCACTGCAGGGGCTCAGGCAGGCTGGTGTAGCTGTGATCCACAGTGTGCATATAGTAATGAATGGAGAAAACACCCCCGATGACAAAGTCCCCGTCCTGGGAGAACGCCGGAGGACGAGGGGTGCCTTGGAGCCTGCATCTGACAGACTCCATCCCAGAGGCAGAGGCAGAGTCAGAGGCAGAGGCAGACGAGAGCAAGGCGAGCCCACCAGCCACCACAGCTAGATGGAGTAGAACCAGACTACCAGCGAGACTTGGATCGAGAGCAGGAGCCGGAGACAGCCTCATTCCCCTGATGTGTAGAAGGTACGGAGTACTACAGTGCCACACAGACCCACATAGGTTAGGTTACCTCTCTAATCTCATTTAAATACCCACTGAACCTGTGTGGGGATTCCTCTAGGGGCCACACTGTGGGTATAGCCATGCCAGGGAGGGAGGGGTTAGAGGCTCACCCAGTCAGGTCCTGCTTCTTTCAGCTATAGAGGGAAAATGCAGCAGCATCAGCCCTACGTTGACTGTAATGGTTTAGATAGATGTAAACATACAGTAAACACACAATAACCATCTGGCTCTCTTATATTTCCTCTACAGTCTTGTCCTCTTGGCACGCTGGCTCTAAAGGAAGCTTGTTCTCAAGTGTCTGTCCTTTATCTGAGAGGAATAAGAAAGATCAGAATGTATAAATACATTTTTTAATTTAACACGTGGGGGTTACATCCTTATATTTGGCACTAAAGTGTCCCCATACTATACAGTCATGGCCAATAGTTTTGAGAATGACACAAATATTAATTTTCACAAAGTCTGCTGCCTCAGTTTGTATGATAGCAATTTGAATATTCTCCAGAATCTTATGAAGAGTGATCAGATGAATCCCTCCTTGCCATGCAAATGAACTGAATCCCAAAAAACATTTCCACTGCATTTCAGCCCTGCCACAAAAGGACCACCTGACATCATGTCAGTGTTTCTCTAGTTAACACACGTGTGCGTGTTGACGAGGACAAGGCTGGAGATCACTCTGTCATGCTGATTAAGTTTGAATAACAGACTGGAAGCTTCAAAAGGAGGGTGGTGCTTGGAATCTTTGTTCTTCCTCTGTCAACCATGGTTACCTGCAGGGAAGCATGTGCCGTAATCAAGAACTTCAAGGAGAGCAGTTCAATTGTTGTGAAGAAGGCTTCAGGGCGCCCAAGACAGTCCAGCAAGCGCCAGGACCGTCTCCTAAAGTTGATTCAGCTGCGGGATTGGGGCACCATCAGTACAGAGATGGCTCAGGAATGGCAGCAAGCAGGTGTGAGTGCATCTCCATGCACAGTCAGGCGAGGACTTTTGGAGGGTGGCCAAGGGTCAAGAAGGGCAGTAACGAAGTCACTTCTCTCTGGTAACCCGTTCCAATCACCAGGTGCACGGCTGTGCATTTGCAGCATGTATCAATGTGCATTTACCATCACAAGTTTGTCATGCTCAAAAAATCCTGCAGAAATGCAAAATTGACTGGCCTGATGAATTCGGGATGACCGGGCTGTGATAGTGGTTCCTATCCATCGCTCGTTGTGTTGATTTCATCATGTCCATTTGGTTATGTTTTTCACTGTTGAATCATATTGCAAATGCACGTGCATTTGCAATATGTTTCAATGGGCATTCACCATCACGATTTGTCATGCTCAAAAATCCTGCAGAAATGCAAAATTGACTGGCCCGATGAACTCGGGATGGCCGGGCAGTGATTCTGGATCCTCTCCATCACTCGTTGGTGTTGATTTCAGAATGTCATTTTGGTGATGGTACCTAACTGTTTAAACATATTACAAATGGACAAAAGTCAGCCAGCAAGTCACCGTCCATCAGTCAATTAGATATAATTTTGAAACCAAACTGATACAAACTGACACCACACCCACTTTTTTCCAACTCGTTTAGAAGCCAACTATCACATATTTCAGAGCTGGCCCAAAATTCACAGCGCCTTCTGTTCAAACCATAATAAAAACATAAAACACGAAGTTACGTTCTAGCTGCGGGTCCAGTTCTGACATTTTGTGTAGGCCTAGCTGAGGCGACCCCGAATCCCAAGTTTTGGCTCGATAGGTCATTTGGTGCCCGAGCAAGACTTTAATTGGTGCTGAAAATCCACTTTTTTCCATGCCTTGCTACGGGGACCTTTTTAACCCTTCGAAACAGCACCATTTTAAGTGCCCCATTTTAAAATGACACCATTTTAAGGCACTTTCGATTTACTCAGGAAGCTGAAAGTGAACACATATCCTCCTTGGGGTAGGCACTTATAGAATATTGAGTTTTAAGTCTTTAGGTTAAGAACTGACTTATTTACAGAGGGTTGAAATCCCAGAAATCTCGCATAGTGTCACGATTTACTAGGAGTGGTGGGTGGAATCAGGCGCAGAGAGCAGGGTTCAGTAGATTGTCAATTTATTCTCCGGCGCACGCCAACATACAGGGCACATACAATTTACCAGCCCAAACACAGGACCAAAATAGTCCGGAGAATAACCACACGAAAACTACCATACAACAGAGTAACAAAAACAATCCCGCACAAAACAAGGGCGGATCAACCTACTATATATAAGGACGCGAATAAACTAAAATACACACAGGTGAAACTAATAAGACAAAACCAACAGACAAACGAAAAAGGGATCAGTAGTGGCTAGTAGGACAGTGACGACGACCGCCGAGCACCGCCTGAACAGGCAGGGGAGCCAACTTCGGCGGAAGTCGTGACACATAGCTCGGAAACACAATTCAAAAAGATTCGTCTGAACACGCTGCAACTGGATCTGTAACTTAAAAATAAAAATAAAGTAATTTTCCACCATAATTTGCAAATAAATTCATAAAAAATCCTACAATGTGATTTTCTGGATTTTTTTTTCTCATTTTGTCTGTCATAGTTGAAGTGTACCTATGATGAAAATTACAGGCCTCTCTCGTCTTTTTAAGTGGGAGAACTTGCACAATTGGTGGCAGACTAAATACTTTTTTGCCCCACTGTATATACTGTATTCTATACCATCTACTGCATCTTGCCTATGCTGCAGAGCCATCACTCATCCATATATTTATAGGTACATATTCTTATTCATACCTTTACATTTGTGTAAATAAGGTAGATTTTGTGAATTTGTTAGATTACTTGTTACTTGTTAGATTTTACTGCATAGTCGGAACTAGGAGCACAAGCATTTCGCTACAATTGCATTAACATCTGCTAACCATGTGTATGTGACCAATACAATTTGATTTGATTTAATTTGATTTGACATACACAATCCATGTCCCAATTGTCTCAAGGCTTAAAACTATTCCCCTTCATCTATACTGATTGAAATGGATTTAACAAGTGACATCAATAACGGATCGTATCTTTCACCCTGATTCACCTGGTCAGACTATCATGGAAAAAACATGTATTCTTAATATTCTTAGTATTCCAAATCAAATCAAATCAAATCTTATTTGTCACATACACATGGTTAGCAGATGTTAATGCGAGTGTGGCGAAATGCTTGTGCTTCTAGTTCCGACAATGCAGTAATAACCAACAAGTAATCTAGCTAACAATTCCAAAACTACTACCTTATAGACACAAGTGTAAGGGGATAAAGAATATGTACATAAAGATATATGAGTGAGTGATGGTACAGAGCGGCATAGGCAAGATACAGTAGATGGTATTGAGTGCAGGATATACATATGAGATGAGTATGTAAACAAAGTGGCATAGTTAAAGTGGCTAGTGATACATGTATTACATAAAGATGCAGTAGATGATATAGAGTACAGTATATACATATACATATGAGATGAATAATGTAGGGTATGTAAACATTATATTAGGTAGCATTGTTTAAAGTGGCTAGTGATATATTTTACATCATTTCCCATCAATTCCCATTATTAAAGTGGCTGGAGTTGAGTCAGTGTGTTGGCAGCAGCCACTCAATGTTAGTGGTGGCTGTTTAATTAACAGTCTGATGGCCTTGAGATAGAAGCTGTTTTTCAGTCTCTCGGTCCCAGCTTTGATGCACCTGTACTGACCTCGCCTTCTGGATGATAGCGGGGTGAACAGGCAGTGGCTCGGGTGGTTGTTGTCCGTGATGATCTTTATGGCCTTCCTGTGACATTGGGTGGTGTAGGTGTCCTGGTGGGCAGGTAGTTTGCCCCCGGTGATGCGTTGTGCAGACCTCACTACCCTCTGGAGAGCCTTACGGTTGTGGGCGGAGCAGTTGCCGTACCAGGCGGTGATACAGCCCGCCAGGATGCTCTCGATTGTGCATCTGTAGAAGTTTGTGAGTGCTTTTGGTGACAAGCCACATTTCTTCAGCCTCCTGAGGTTGAAGAGGCGCTGCTGCGCCTTCTTCACGATGCTGTCTGTGTGGGTGGACCAATTCAGTTTGTCTGTGATGTGTACGCCGAGGAACTTAAAACTTACTACCCTCTCCACTACTGTTCCATCAATGTGGATAGGGGGGTGTTCCCTCTGCTGTTTTCTGAAGTCCACAATCATCTCCTTAGTTTTGTTGACGTTGAGTGTGAGGTTATTTTCCTGACACCACACTCCGAGGGCCCTCACCTCCTCCCTGTAGGCCGTCTCGTCGTTGTTGGTAATCAAGCCTACCACTGTTGTGTCATCCGCAAACTTGATGATTGAGTTGGAGGCGTGCGTGGCCACGCAGTCGTGGGTGAACAGGGAGTACAGGAGAGGGCTCAGAACACACCCTTGTTGGGCCCCAGTGTTGAGGATCATCGGGGTGGAAATGTTGTTGCCTACCCTCACCACCTGGGGGCGGCCCGTCAGGAAGTCCAGTACCCAGTTGCACAGGGTCTCGAGCCAGGGTCTCGAGCTTGATGACGAGCTTGGAGGGCACTATGGTGTTAAATGCCGAGCTGTAGTCGATGAACAGCATTCTCACATAGGTATTCCTCTTGTCCAGATGGGTTAGGGCAGTGTGCAGTGTGGTTGAGATTGCATCGTCTGTGGACCTATTTGGGCGGTAAGCAAATTGGAGTGGGTCTAGGGTGTCAGGTAGGGTGGAGGTGATATGGTCCTTGACTAGTCTCTCAAAGCACTTCATGATGACGGAAGTGAGTGATACGGGGCGGTAGTCGTTTAGCTCAGTTACCTTAGCTTTCTTGGGAACAGGAACAATGGTGGCCCTCTTGAAGCATGTGGGAACAACAGACTGGGATAGGGATTGATTGAATATGTCCGTAAACACACCAGCCAGCTGGTCTGCGCATGCTCTGAGGGCGCGGCTGGGGATGCCGTCTGGGCCTGCAGCCTTGCGAGGGTTAACACGTTTAAATGTTTTCCTCATGTCGGCTGCAGTGAAGGAGAGTCCGCATGTTTTAGTTGCGGGCCGTGTCAGTGGCACTGTATTGTCCTCAAAGCGGGCAAAAAAGTTATTTAGTCTGCCTGGGAGCAAGACATCCTGGTCTGTGACTGGGCTGGTTTTCTTTTTGTAATCCGTGATTGACTGTAGACCCTGCCACATACCTCTTGTGTCTATTCTTAGTATATTTTAGCCTTTATGGGATATACTATACATATTATGTAACACAAAAGCACACAGTGCCTTCAGAAAGTAGTCATACTACTTGACTTATTCTACATTGAGTTTTTTGTTACAAACTGAATGAATACATGTTTTTTCTCACCCATCTACACACAAATCTACCCACAATGAAAAAGTAAAAACATGTTTTTAGACATTTTAGCAAATTTATAGAAATTGAAATACAGAAATCACCCCTGAGTGAATACTTTCTGAAGGTACTGTATACACTTTGTGTTCCATAAAACGTATAGTACGTCTCATATAATGTATAATATACACTGTGTATACAAACTGTAAGGTACTGGGTGTTGTGAGGGTGAAGTCAGGCGCAGGAAAGCAGAGAGTTCAATAAGGTGCTCCTTTAATGCACACACAGTGAACCACGGCCACCCCACTTTTGGGTGCTCAAACAAAATGTCCCAGACACGGAACGAAAACAGTCCAGCACTAAATACACGAACACGTTCGTCTGTAGCAAACACCAGGGTTATAATGATCAATCCCGCACAAAGAAACGGGCGGGCCGGCTGACTAAAAAAGCTCAACTAATACAACCAACTCAAAACAGGTGTAATCAATAAACACATAAGGAGGGGAGAAAAGAATCAGTGGCAGCTAGTAGGCCAGCGACGATGACTGCCGAGCGCCACCCGAACGGGAAGGGGAGCCACCTTCGGTTGGAGTCGTGACAAAAACATTAAGAATCACCTTTGGAAGCGATTTTACAGCTGTGAGTCTTTCTGGGTAAGTCTCTAAAAGCTTTTCACAACTGGATTGTATAATATTTTCCTACAAACATTTTTTTAAATCTTCAAGTCGGTTGTTGATTATTGTTAGATAGCCATTTTCAAGTCTTGGGATGGAGAAAAAGTATGACACCAATAAAGCCCACCTTGTAGGGGAAATACTGTGTAGTGCCAGAGTGCCAAGAGGACTAGACTGTAGATGAAATACAGTTTAGAGCCAGCGTGCCTAGAGGACTAGACTGTCTGGGAAATACTGTTTAGAGCCAGCGTGCCAAGAGGACTAGACTGTAGATGAAATACTGTTTAGAGCCAGCCTGCCAAGAGGACTAGACTGTAGATGAATTAGTCATAAAATCTATGCAGCCTACTAAGCTCAGCAAAAAAGAAACGTCCATTTTTCAGGACCCTGTACTTCAAAGATAATTTGTAAAATTCCAAATAACTTCATTGTAAAGGGTTTAAACATTGTTTCCCATGCTTGTTCAATGAACCATACATAGTCAATGAACATGCACCTGTGGAACGGTCGTTAAGACACTAACAGCTTGCAGATGGTAGGCAATACATTTCACAGTTATGAAAACCTAGGACACTAAAGAGGCCTTTTTACTGACTCTGAAAAACACCCAAAGAAAGATGCCCAGGGTCTCTGCTCATCTGCGTGAACGTGCCTTGGGCATGCTGCAAGGAGGCATGAGGACTGCAGATGTGGCCAGGGCAATAAATTGCAATGTCCGTACTGTGAGACATGACGGACAGCTGATTGTCCTCACAGTTGCAGACTACGTGTAACAACACCTGCACAGGATAGGTACATCCGAACATCACACCTGCAGGACAGGTACAGGATGGCAACAACAACTGCCCGAGTTACACCAGTTATACCAGGAATGCACAATCCCTCCATCTGTGCTCAGACTGTACGCACTAGGCCGAGAGAGGCTGGACTGAGGGCTTGTAGGCCTGTTGTAAGGCAGGTCCTCACCAGACATCACCGGCAACAATGTCGCCTATGGGCACAAACCCACTGTCGCTGGACCAAACAGGACTGGCAAAACGAGTTGCGGTTTTGTCTCACCACGGGTGATGGTTGGTTCCGCGTTTATTGTCGAAGGAGTGAGTGTTGCACAGAGGCCTGTACTCTGTCATGGTCTGGGGTGGTGTGTCACAGCATCATCGGACTGAGCTTGTTGTCATTGCAGGCAATCTCAAAGCTGTTTAGCCCAGATCTCAATTCCATTGACCACGTCTGGGACCTGTTGGATCAGAGGGTGTGACCTAGGGCCAATCCCCCAAGAAATGTCCGGAAACTTGCAGGTGCCTTGGTGGAAGAGTGGAGTAACATCTCACAACAAGGACTGGCAAATCTGGTGCAGTCCATGAGGATGAGATGCACTGTAGAACTTAATTTAGCTGGTGGCCATACCAGATACTTTCTGTTACTTTTGATTTTGACCCCACCCCTTTGTTCAGGGACACATTATTCAATTTCTGTTAGTCACATGTCTGTGGAACTTGTTCAGTTTATCTCTCAGTTGTTGAATCTTGTTGTGTTCATTCAAATATTTATACATGCTAAGTTTTCTGAAAATAAACACAGTTGACAGTGAGAAGACGTTTCTTTTTTTGCTGGGTTTAATTCACTTTTTATAGCCACTGTTTGCATGCCTCTTGAGCCATATACAGCATTCCTCTCTGAGTTCCTTCCTATCAGACCTTGCGGTCATGGCAGATGATATTCTTATTTTTGGTGACTTTAATATTCACATGGAAAACTCCACAGACACACTCCAAAAGGCTTTCAGAGCCACCATCGACTCAGTGGGTTTTGTCCAACATGTCTCCGGACCTACTCATACTCTGGACCTAGTTTTGTCTCGTGGAATACATTTTGGGGATCTTAATGTTTTTCCTCATAATCCTGGACTTTCGGACCACCATTTTATTATGTTTGCAATCGCAACAAATAATTTGCTCAGACTCTAATCAAGGATCATCAAAAGTAGTTCAACAAATTCTTGAACAAACCAAAGATTCCTTGATGCCTTTCCAGACTCCCTCCACCTACCCAAGGACGTCAGAGTACAACAATCTGTTAACCACTTACGTAACTGAGGAACTTATTTTAACCTTACATAATACCTAGATTCAGTCGCACTCCTAAAAACGAAAAATATTTGTCATTATAAACTAGCTCCCTGGTATACAGAAAATAACCGAGTCCTGAAGCAAGCTTCCAGAAAATTTTAACGGAAGTGGCACTACACCAAACTGGAAGTCTTCTGATTAGCTTGGAATGGAAAGACAGTACCGTGCAGTATCGAAGATCCCTCACTGCTGCTCAATCATCCTATTTTTCCAACTTAATAGAGGAGAGTAAGAACAATCCAAAATGTATTTTTGATACTGTCGCAAAGCTAACTAAAAAGCAGCATTCCCCAAGAGAGGATGGATTTTTGTTGTGGAAATAATCAGAATTTGTTGGTAACATATGTAAGATGTTTTATATTCATCAAATGTGTGTAAGTTACTTCTCATCAGAATGGTATTTTGTATAATACTGTGGCGGGGTTGCAGTTATCTGTTCTATATCAAGACTAAGTTGCATGGACCGCAGAGAGGGGAGAGGTCAAAGTGTCATCATGTGTAAACATATCTTTTACTCCCTACCTTTCCCAGCGGGGAAAGGAGGGTGGCAGTGTCTGGAATCATTCTATGCTCCCTCTAATGTTGTTTCTATCTTAACCTATAGCCTCATTCTCCTCTCCGTGAGTTTGTCCAGGATTGGTTGTATTTAGAATTGGTTGTATCTAAATGACAATTTGATATATGCCTGTTGATATGGAGGATTGGTTTATGGTTCTGAGGTTGAGAGAGGAGACAAAGCTGAATGATTTATTATGTCTATGCTGTCTTATCCTGTGTATCTTTGCTATAAAGGATCCCATTTGCCATTGTGTTGGGACTCTCAACTTTTCATTACAGATACTGAACTGTTGAAAGTCAAAATGCTATTGCAATGTAGGGGGGGCTCTCAGAGAATTCACTGAGAGACACTGAATTACCTGAGAGTCACAGGATTGTGACAGAGCTCATATAATTAAAGATGGACTTTGATAACTAACTCTGACTTGTGTGTGTGGTTTGCTCCCATGATTTGGTAAATAGAGGAAATTTCTACGACATTTTACATCAGAAGTGATAAATTCATGAACTTCTTTGATGAAAAGATCATCTTCATTAGAAAACAAATTACGGACATTGCTTTAGATATGCGTATTTCTCCAAAGCTCAGATGTCCTGAGTCTGTGCAACACTGACCTAGGATCAAGGGAGAAACTCAAGTTTTGTAATCTCTTGACACATTGATGAAAATAGCAATGGCCTCTAAACCTTCAAGCTGCATACTGGACCTAATTCCAACTAAACTACTGAAAGAGCTGCTTCCAGACCCCATCATAGCACTGAGACTGCACTAGTGAAGGTGGTCAATTACCTTTTAATGGCATCAGATCAAGGCTCTGCATCTGTCCTCGTGCTCCTAGACCTTAGTGCTGCTTTTGATAACATCAATCACAGCATTCTTTTGTAGAGATTTGAAACCCAAATTAGTCTACTTGGACAAGTTCTGGCCTGGTTGGTTTAGATCTTATCTGTTAGAAAGATATCAGTTTTTCTCGGTGGATGGTTTGTCCTCTGACAAATCAACTCTATTGTTTTCACTATTTATTTTACATCTTGGTTGATTTTCACTGCTATGCGGATGATACACAGCTATACATTTCGATGAAACATGGTGAAGCCCCAAATTTGCCCTCCCTGGAAGCCTGTGTTTCAGACACAAGGAAGTGGATGGCGGCACAGGTTTTACTTTTTAACTCAGAAATGCTAGTTCTAAGTCTCAAGAAACAAAGAGATCTTCTGTTGGATCTGACAATTAATCTTGATGGTGGTACAGTTGTCTCAAATAAAACTGTGAAGTGCCTCGGAGTAAATCTGGACCCTGATCTCTCTATTGATGAACATATCAAGGCTGTTTCAAGGACAGCTTTTTTCCATAACATAACATTGCAAAAATTAGAAATGTTCTATCCAAAAATTATGCAGAAATATGTTTTTGCCACTTCTAGGTTAGACTACTGCAATGCTCTACTTTCCGGCTACCCGGATAAAGCACTAAATAAACTTCAGTTAGTGCTAAATACGGCTGCTAGAATCCTGAATAGAACCAAAGAATTTGATCAATTTACTCCAGTGCTAGCCTCTCTACACTGGCTTCCTGTTAAGACTAGTGCTGATTTCAAGGTTTTACTGCTAACCTACAAAGCATTACATGGACTTGCTCCTATCTATCTTTCTGATTTGGTCCTGACGTGCATACCTACACATACGCTACGGTCACAAGACGAAGGCCTCCTTATTGTCCCTAGAATTTCTAAGCAAACAGCTGGAGGCAGGGCTTTCTCCTATAGAGCTTAAATGTTATGGAATGGTCTGCCTATCCATGTTGAGAGACGCAGACTCGGTCTCAACCGGATATGTTGGACGGTAGCGTCCCACCCAGCCAACAAGCCAGTGAAAGTGCAGGGAGCCAAATTCAAAACAACAAAAATCTCATAATTAAAATTCCTCAAGCATACAAGTATTTTATACCATTGTAAAGATAAAATTCTCGTTAATCCAGCCACAGTGTCTGATTTCAAAAAGGCTTGACAGCGAAAGCACCACAAACGATTATGTTAGGTCACCACCAAGTCACTTAAAATCCCAGCCATTTTTCCAGCCAAAGAGAGGATTCACAAAAAGCACAAATAGAGATAAAATGAATCATTAACCTTTGATGATCTTCATCAGATGACGCTCATAGGACTTCATGTTACACAATACCTGTATGTTTTGGTTGATAAAGTGCATATTTATATCCAAAAATCTCATTTTACATTGGCCTGTTATGTTCTGTAGTTCCAAAACATGCAGTGATTTTGCAGAGAGCCACATCAATTCACAGAAATACTCATAATAAACATTGATAAAAGACACAACTGTTATACATGGAACTTTAGATAAACCTCTCCTTAATTCAACAGCTGTGTCAGATTTCAAAAAAACTTTACGGAAAAAGGAGACCATGCAATAATCTGAGTACGGCACTCAGAGACCAAAACAGCCAATGAGATATCCGCCATGTTGTGTAGTCAACATTAGTCAGAAATAGCATTATAAATATTCACTTACCTTTGATGATCTTCATCAGAATGCACTCCCAGGAATCCCAGTTACACAATAGATGTTTGATTTGTTCGATAAAGTTTATCATGTATGTCCAAATACCTTCCTTTGTTAGATCGTTTGGTAGACAAATCCAAACGCGCGTGCAAGTCCAGCCGAAAGGTCTGATGAAAAGTCCAAAAAGTTCCGTTACAGTCCGTAGAAACATGTCAAACTAAGTATAGAATCAATCTTTAGGATGTTTTTAACATAAATCTTCAACAATGTTCCAACCGGACAATTCCTTTGTCTATAGAAAAGCAATGGAATGCGAGCTATCTCACATGACAGCGCGTCACGAGCTCAAAGCATTCTGCCAGACCTCTGACTCATTCCCCTCTCATTCAGCCCCACTTCACAGTAGGAGCATCAAACTAGGTTCTAAAGACTGTTGACATCTAGTGGAAGCCATAGGAAGTGCAACATGACCCATATCCCACTGTATCTTCAATAGGGAATGAGTTGAAAAACAACCAACCTCAAATTTCCCACTTCCTGGTTGGATTTCTTCTCAGATTTCTGCCTGCCAAATGAGTTATGTTTTACTCACAGACATCATTCAAACAGTTTCATTCAAGTCAGGTTTGTGCCGTGGAGGAGATCTTTGTGGGCTATACTCTGTCTTGTCTCAGGGTAGTAAACTGGTGGTTAAAGATATTTCGTGGTGTGGGGGCTGTGCTTTGGCACAGTGGGTGGTGTTATATCTGCCTGATTGGCCCGGTCCGGGGGTATAGTCAGAGGGGGCCACAGTGTCTCCCGACCCCTCCTGTCTCAGCCTCCAGTAATTATGCTGCAATAGATTATGTGTCCGGAGGCTAGGTTCACTCTTATGTCTGGAGTATTTCTCCTGTCTTATCCAGGGTCCTGTGTGAATTTAAGTATGCTCCCTCCTATTCTCTCTCTCTTTCTCTCTTTGACTTTCTCTTCTCTCAGAGGACCTGCGGCCTGGGACCATGCCTCCGGACTACCTGGCCTGATGACTCCATGCTGTCCTCAATCCACATGGTCGTGCTGCTGTTCCAGTTTCAACTGAACCCTGACCTGGTCACTGGTCCCTTGTCTCGGACCTGCTGTTTTTGACTCTCTCACTCTACCACATTTGCTGTCTCTTAACGTTTCAACATCTTGGCCATGTACTGTTATAATCTCCACCTGGCACAGCCACAAGAGGACTGGCCTCCCCTCAGAGCCTGGTTCCTCTCCAGGTTTCATTCTAGGTTCCAGTGTAGAGCCAGCGTGCCAAGAGGACTAGCCTGTAGAGGAAATACTGTGTAGAGCCAGCATGCCAAGAGGACTAGACTGTCTGGGAAATACTGTGTAGAGCCAGCGTGCCAAGAGGACTAGCCTGTAGAGGAAATACTGTGTAGAGCCAGCGTGCCAAGAGGACTAGACTGTCTGGGAAATACTGTGTAGAGCCAGCGTGCCAAGAGGACTAGACTGTCTGGGAAATACTGTGTAGAGCCAGCGTGCCAAGAGGACTAGACTGTCTGGGAAATACTGTGTAGAGCCAGCGTGCCAAGAGGACTAGACTGTCTGGGAAATACTGTGTAGAGCCAGCGTGCCAAGAGGACTAGACTGTCTGGGAAATACTGTGTAGAGCCAGAAGAGGACTAGACTGTCTGGGAAATACTGTGTAGAGCCAGCGTGCCAAGAGGACTAGACTGTCTGGGAAATACTGTGTAGAGCCAGCGTGCCAAGAGGACTAGACTGTCTGGGAAATACTGTGTAGAGCCAGCGTGCCAAGAGGACTAGACTGTCTGGGAAATACTGTGTAGAGCCAGCGTGCCAAGAGGACTAGACTGTCTGGGAAATACTGTGTAGAGCCAGCGTGCCAAGAGGACTAGACTGTCTGGGAAATACTGTGTAGAGCCAGCGTGCCAAGAGGACTAGACTGTCTGGGAAATACTGTGAGCCAGCGTGCCAAGAGCCAGCCAGTGCCAAGAGGACTAGACTGTCTGGGAAATACTGTGTAGAGCCAGCGTGCCAAGAGGACTAGACTGTCTGGGAAATACTGTGTAGAGCCAGCGTGCCAAGAGGACTAGACTGTCTGGGAAATACTGTGTAGAGCCAGCGTGCCAAGAGGACTAGACTGTCTGGGAAACACTGTGTAGAGCCAGCGTGCCTAGAGGACTAGACTGCCGAGGAAATATAAGAGAGCCAGCGTGCCAAGAGAACTAGACAGTAGGGGAAATATAAGAGAGCCAGGTGGTTATAGTGTGTCTACTGTATGTTTATGTCTATATAAACCATTACAGTCTACTTAGGGCTTACATTGGTGCAAGCAGTCTCTATATCTGAAAGAAGCAGGACCTGACTGAATGAGCAGAGCAGCTTCTAACCCCTCCCTCCCTGGCATGGCCATACCCACAGTGTGGCACCCAGAGGAATCCCCACAGAGGTACGGTGGGTATTTAACCCAGAGAAGAGATGTATCCTGACCTATATGGGTCTGTGTGGCGCTGTATTACTCCATACCTTCTACACATCAGGGGAATGAGGCTCTCTCCGGCTCCTGCTCTGGATCCAAGTCTGGCTGGTAGTCTGGTTCTACTACATCTAGCTGTGGTGGCTGGTGGGCTTGCCTTGCTCTCGTCTGCCTCTGTCTCTGCCTCTGGGCTGGAGTCTATCAGATGCAGGCTCCAAGGCACCCCTCGTCCTCCGGCGTTCTCCCAGGACGGGGACTTTGTCATCGGGGGTGTTTTCTCCATCCATTACTATATGCACACTGTGGATCACAGCTACACCAGCCTGCCTGAGCCCCTGCAGTGCACAGGGAGGTCAGTGAGCACAAGAGGGAACAGGGGACAGGACTGCGGCTGTATGGGTAGACAGATGAATTGTGTTTTAAAGACAGAGAAACAGTTTGTTTAAAGACCGGTAAACAATGTGTTTAAAGACCGACAAACAGTGTTTTTAAGACAGATAAACAGTGTGTCTGTGTCTGAGAGAGTAGATAAAGCCTACTGTTACAAAGGATCACATTTTCAAATGCAGGCTATTCTACAATGTCCTCAATTACAAACAACAAAAGTGTAGTCATATACACGGTATGGAAAATAATAGTAGATATTAGGCTGTTTGCCATGGAAACATTCTATAGGCTAGTTTATGATTTGTCAGGAGGTGCTCACTCACCTATCTTCTATTTACAGTATGGATTCCCGTGAGTTACGCTTCTCGCGCGCCATGATCTTCGCAGTTGAGGAGATAAACAACAGTTCTTACCTTCTACCGGGTGTCACGCTTGGTTATCAAGTGCACGACTCCTGCGCCTCGGTCCCTATCGCCGTGAAAGTGGCCTTCCAGCTGGCTAACGGCCTGGACCACCTGTTTGATACTGGAGAACAGTGCTTAGGGTCGGCTACAGTGACAGCTATCGTTGGCGAGTCTGCCTCCACACCTACCATCAGCATGTTGCGCGTAATCGGCCCTTTCGGCATTCCTCAGGTAACTCCTGTGAAAATAAATAATTCAGCTTCTTTTAATTTACTGTATTCCTAATGTATATTCTCCTCTCTTTCAGGAATATACATTTCTGTGTGAAATTATGTGGAGAAAACCATTTGAACATAGACTGAGGACTATGAGTCTGGAGAACTTCTCTAGGCATTTGAACATAGACTGAGGACGATGAGTCTGGAGAACTTCTCTAGGCATTTGAACATAGACTGAGGACGATGAGTCTGGAGAACTTCTCTAGGCATTTGAACATAGACTGAGGATTATGAGTCTGGAGATCTTCTGTCGCCATTAAAACATGATCTGAGGACTATCTTTCATAGGCTAGGTTGTTATGGGAGACCAGGGATTTGTGTCACAATTTTGTGTACCTTTTTCATTCTGGCATAATGAAAAACAATGAGTTGGCTTATTATTATTAATGTCTCCCTAACATTAAACTACATAGCAAAATAAAAAGAGCAGGAAGTTGCCAATAACTGA
Organism: Oncorhynchus tshawytscha; assembly: GCF_018296145.1. NCBI lineage: Eukaryota > Metazoa > Chordata > Actinopteri > Salmoniformes > Salmonidae > Oncorhynchus > Oncorhynchus tshawytscha. Next base: position 54,389,138 of record NC_056442.1, on the reverse strand, counting down.
AACTCGTTTGGCCGACATGATGTTCTTTCTCATGTTTTCGACTGTCTGTTTTTACCAAGGTGAGCCACTCTTCCACCTGTGCGTGTCTGAGTGATAAGAAACAGTATCCAACCTTCTTCAGAACCATCCCCAGTGATCAGTTCCAGGCTGCCGCTCTGGCCCACCTCATCAGGCACTTCGGCTGGACCTGGATTGGGGCGGTCCGTTCCGACTCTGACTACGGTAATAACGGGATGGCTGCTTTCCTACAGGCAGCACAAGAGGAAGGCATCTGTGTAGAGTATTCTGAAGCCTTCTCCCGTACCAGCCCACTCAGCAGAGTGCAACGGGTGGCTGACGTGATCCGCAGGTGATCCGTAATTACATGTGAACTTTTCATTCATACAAATGCAAGACCATAATTATAAAAAATACTATTGTTTTTAATTTCTCTCTTCTCCCAAAGCTGATCTGTGAGACCAACATGATTTGCATATCTTAAGCATGTCAAAAGTGTTGATTAATACTAATGTTCATGTTCACTTCACTGAGACATTCCAATGAATGACAAACATGACCAGCATATTAAGCATATGATACAATCATGTTCCCCAGCTCCACAGCCCGGGTGGTGGTTGCATTCGTATCTTCTGGGGACATGAGAATCCTGCTGAGGGAGATGGAACGCCTGCCCTCTCCACCCCGCCAGTGGATCGGGAGCGAGACCTGGGTCACTGACCCAGATATGCTGCGTTTCGGTCTGTGTGCCGGGGCCATTGGATTTGGCATCCAACGCTCTGTCATCCCCGGTCTTAGGGACTTCCTCCTGGACCTCACCCCACAGAAGGTGTCCAACTCTCCCACGCTCACTGAGTTCTGGGAGGGAGCCTTTGGCTGTCGGCTGGAGACAGGTATCTATGTATCTATCTATCCATCCATCCATGCATCCATCCATCCATCAGTCTATCTATCTATTTACATGCCTGTCTGTCTGTCTGTCTGTCTGTCTGTCTGTCTGTCTGTCTGTCTGTCTGTCTGTCTGTCTGTCTGTCTGTCTGTCTGTCTGTCTGTCTGTCTGTCTGTCTGTCTGTCTGTCTGTCTGTCTGTCTGTCTGTCTGTCTGTCTGTCTGTCTGTCTGTCTGTCTGTCTGTCTGTCTGTCTGTCTGTCTGTCTGTCTGTCTGTCTGTCTGTCTCTCTCTCTCTCTCTCTTTCTCTCTCTCTCTATCTGTAGGGACCTCTACGGGTGTTGGGGTTGAAGAGAAGGTGTGTGATGGCAGTGAGGATATACAGCAGCTACAGGCCCCCTACACAGATACATCCCAGCTGCGTGTCACTAACATGGTGTATAAAGCTGTTTATGCCATAGCACACGCCATCCACAGCATCGTTTGTGAAGAGAGAGAAAACTCCACTGTGAACTGTGACAAAAACCTTAATGTGAAGCCAACACAGGTGAATAACAAGATGATAGTATAATGTCCTGATAAATATGTTTATTTAGACTACGTGTATGAAGGCCTAGGTGTTCTCATTATACTTTACAACTTCTTCTGAAGTAACACATCTGATAAAAATGAGTTGAATTAATTTTCTGTTTCTCTCTCCATCTATCTTCCCTTCTCTCCATCTATCTTCCCTTCTCTCCATTTTTCTCTTTCCATCTTTCTTCCCCTTTCTCCATCTCTCATCTCTCTCTTCCCCTCTGTCCATCTATCTCTCCATCTCTCATCCTCTCACTCATCTCTCTCTTCCCTTATCTCCATCTCTCCTCACCTCTCTCCTTCTCTCACATCCTCTCTCTCTCTCTCTCTCTCTCTCTCTCTCTCTCTCTCTCTCTCTCTCTCTCTCTCTCTCTCTCTCTCTCTCTCTCTCTCTCTCTCTCTCTCTCTCCTTCCAAACCCCAGGTCCTGGAGAGATTGAGGAGGGTGAACTTCTCTCGTAACGGGTACCAGGTGTCTTTCGATGCCAACGGGGACCCAGTGGCCACCTATGAGCTGGTCAACTGGCAGAGACGGGAGAGTGGGAAGATTGAGTTTGTGACAGTGGGGCGCTATGATGCGTCCCTGCCTCCTGACCAGAGGTTTGACATCAACAGGGAAATCACCTGGGTAAAGAACAGTACACAAGTACCTGTGTCAGTGTGCAGTGAGAGCTGTCCCCCAGGCACTCGTAAGGCTATACAGAAAGGAAAGCCTGTATGCTGTTATGACTGTATCCAATGTGCAGAGGGAGAGATCAGTAATAACACAGGTAGGACTATAGGAATATTTGGCAGAAAATGTGTCGTAATTTCTATCACGGTTTACTAAGTAGTGGTTTATTCATATTACCAGCAATACAAAGGTAGTGCCTGTCAATCATGTTCCTGTTCATATTATCACATGTAAGCTGCACATTAATTCAACATTCTTTATTGTAAACTGAAAAAGTGCAGCATTGTGGGACATGTATTTGTAAATAAATAAAACCTGAACCTATTATTATTAACATTTGATGTCTGTTGTTTTGTCCTGGTCAGATTCTTCAGACTGTCTGATCTGTCCCGAGGAGTACTGGCCCAACGCTGAGAGAGACATCTGTATCCTTAAGCCTGTGGAGTACCTGTCCTTCCACGAGGTCCTCGGAATCATCCTGACCGCCTGCTCTTTGGGCGGGGCTTGTCTGGCCATCGCCACGTCAACCGTCTTCTACCACCACCGAACGTCGGCCATTGTCAGGGCCAACAACTCTGAGCTGAGCTTCCTGCTGCTCTTCTCCTTGACTCTGTGTTTTCTGTGTTCTCTTACTTTCATTGGCCGGCCCTCTGAGTGGTCCTGTATGCTGCGTCACACAGCGTTTGGGATCACCTTCGTCCTCTGCATCTCTTGTGTTCTGGGGAAAACAATAGTGGTGTTGATGGCCTTCAGGGCTACACTTCCAGGCAGTAATGTCATGAAATGGTTTGGTCCTCCACAGCAGAGATTGACTGTAGTGTCCTTCACGTTTGTCCAGGCTTTGATATGCACTCTGTGGTTGGTCCTGTCCCCTCCCTTCCCCATTAAAAACCTCACTACCTACAAGGAAAAGATCATTCTAGAGTGTGATGTGGGTTCAGCTATTGGTTTCTGGGCTGTGTTGGGTTATATAGGACTCCTGGCTCTCTTGTGCTTTGTGCTGGCTTATCTGGCTCGGAAGCTGCCTGATAACTTCAATGAGGCCAAATTCATCACCTTCAGCATGCTCATATTCTGTGCAGTCTGGATCACCTTTATCCCAGCTTATTTCAGCTCTCCAGGGAAGTTGACTGTAGCTGTGGAGATCTTTGCCATCATCACCTCTAGCTTTGGGTTGTTCTTTCTATTATTTGTTCCTAAATGCTTTATTATTCTGTTCCGGCCGGAGAAGAACACCAAGAAACACCTCATGGAGAAGACATCCAATGATATACATTGTTAAGAAAATATTGACGGGAACAGACATTGTAACGTTCAGTTATATGGTTTATCATACAGTTAGGTAGGACTACTCTGACAGAGATTTAGCAGCTAATCATTGGTAACATTGTAACTAGTAACATGACACAGGTTCACTTTAGATATTCCAATGTTATGAGTGATTGTTCAAATCTAGAGTGTTAAAATCTGATTTGACCTGCTACATGATGTGATTAGCAGTAGTCTACAGAGTGGAACAACTTCCATGTTGTTGGAGAAATGCTTTATTCCTTATTGAATTGATATAACATTGAAGTGCATGTGTTCAATTTATAATGTAATTCATCATATTATGTATTATAATAATATAATAAACATTTTCATACACAGTTGAAGTCAGAGTTTTTCATACAATTAGGTTGGAGTAATTAAAACTTGTTTTTCAACAACTCCACACATTTCTTGTTAACAAATTATAGTTTTGGCAAGTCTGCTAGGACATCTACTCCTTGCATGACACAAGTCATTTTTCCAACTATTGTTTTCAGACAAGAGTATTTCACTTATAACTCACTGTTTCACAATTCCAGTGGGTGAGAAGTGTTTATACACTAAGTTCACTGTGCCTCTGTCTGCACTACGTCCAGACAAAAACTCAAAATGTTCCGTCACAGTCCTTTAGAAACATGTCATGCGATGTATGGAATCAATCTTTAGGATATTTTTAACATAAAACATCAATAATGTTCTAACCGGAGAATTCCTTTGTCTGAAGAAAAAGCACTGGAACGCGAGGTAACTCTGTCGGGAGCGCGCGTATAATGAGACCAAGGCAGTCTGCCAGACCACTAACTCAAAAAGGTCTCATGAGCCCCTCCTTTGTAGTAGAATCCTCATTCAAGTTTCTAAAGACAGTTGACATCTAGTGGAAGCCGTAGGAAATGTAACTTTATCCATATCTCAAAGTGTATTCGGTAGGCCAAGCTTTGAAAAACTACAAACCTCAGTTGTCCCACTTCCTGGTTGGATTTTTCTCAGGTTTCCGTCTGCCATATGAGTTCTGTTATACTCACAGACATTATTCAAACAGTTTTAGAAACTTCAGAGTGTTTTCTATCCAATACTAATAATTACATGCATATATTAGCATCTGGGACAGAGTAGGAGGCAGTTCACTCTGGGCACGCTATTCATCCAAAAGTGAAAATCCTGCCCCTATCCCAAAAGAGATAAACTCTTAGACTATTGATACCGACAGAATAAGAACAAGCCTTTTATATTAATTACTAGTCTGCAGCTATGAATTCGGTATCATTGAATGCGAAGACCGCCAACCGCCGAAATGTCTATTCTATAACGACATGAATGAATGTCACTCTGAACTATCTATTCTAACCACGACAGAGAGAGAGACGACAAACTCTCCAACAGAAACAAACTTTTCAACAGAGATCCCGATGATACATTGAGGGTAAATATATATATTGAATGCAATTATTCCCGAATGAGTGAGCGTTCATGTGCAAAGGATTAGCATTTCAATTGTTATAATTATCAACTGTGTGTTGTCTTATCTCAGTCGACCTCCCCTTCCCTTTTGTACACCAAGCCGCGATGCCGGTTTATTCCACTAGGGAAACTCCGCTATCATTTCCTTTTAACTATCTATTGTTTGCGTGATGCATTTCTGTGAATTAGTAGTAAATATATGATTTTAAGAAAATTGATGTATGGGATGACTCATATTGAAGACTGGGTTCGTGCAGATAACCAAGAATTTACGACGTTTGGAATGAGACTTACTTGAGATAAATAATAATTAATTATTTCTAAGACTAATTGATCAGATATGAAAATATCTGAAAAGTTATATTAAGAAAATTATAACTTTATAATCTGAATAATTTCCTTGTTGCCACTACTTCCTAGTTAATTACAGTTACATGAGTAATCAGTTTCATCGCGTAATAATAATTACAGAGAGTTATTTAATAAATAGGTCTTCAGGTTTAATGATGCCAAAGACACGACAGATGACAGAGAGAATCAAGTAGATGGCACGCGCCAAACGTCTTACATTCCCAAATATGGGCATCCGGCCAGGACATCTTGGCGGGAAGGTGTCACATGGTTATGGCCATATAATGCATCCTGTTGTCACGTGTTAGAGAGTGTGTTATTTTATATCTATATTGCATCTATTCCTTTGAAGTTGTCATGATGATTGATGTGTAGGGACCTGGATGAACTGGGGGGTTTGAACATTTCAAAGAGGATGACCCCACACCTACCCTATTTTATCGCCCTTAGGTTTGTTGTCTTTGAAGGGTTAATATCCGAGATTTAAAAAATAAAACCCAGAACATTAAACAGAAAATTTTGTCTCCTAGGCCAATTCTTGGGGTGCTATGCATCTATTTTCATGATCCCAATGATAAAAGCATCGAGGACATTTTGTATTAGGCCCCTGAATGTTTTAAAGGAGTTTTGGATACGAGTGATGGACACATGTCTTACATATTCCAACCTGAGGATTCTACTGTTAAGATAATCACAGACAGCGGACCCAATCCCCTTTATCATGCAAAAGCTGGGAGTTTTTCTCCTGCGCTGTGTTTTAGAGAATGGCTTAAGATAAGGATAGAGCTCTGTCAAATTGAACAGGCCCTGAGTGGTACAACCCTGCCAGGATATGCAATGGAAGAACTTGTGTGCGGGCGCAGTGATTTGAAGGCCCTAAGAATCGCTTCAATGGCGTATAGCCCCGATTCCAAAGTGACAATTTTAGCATGTGAACAATTTGATAGTACAAATAAGATGAAGTCTGTCAGTTCACATGTATTTTCCAAAGCCTGCAAGGATGTAAACTTTTTTATGCCAGTATTTAGCTTTAAATGGATTAATTACCCTATATTCATAACCTTGATGAATAAGCTGGACAGTTTTTTCCAAAATAGTGAACAATTATGTCGCTGGCCGCATCTATCATTAAGACATACCCAGGATCTACATGCACGACGTTTGATCTATCCCTGGAGTGAAAACTTACGGAGCCTTGACGGAGCATGTGTGGGATATCCTGGGGGCAAGAGAGTATGTCTTGACGCTGGTGAATTGGAGACGGATGCCAGTCAGGGCTAACCTGCCCCTTTATCTGTAAAAAAGGAATAGTAAAAATGTTTTAAATAATTATAACATGTTTTAAAAGGTCTGTACTAAAGATTTATAATTAAAGGGGATTAATGCTATATCTCAACCCTTAACGAACGGGAATCTCTCGTTTTTTCTCGTGCGGTCTGTCGCGGAGAAATGCAATGTCTTATTTTATAAGAATTCAGTCTTTCCTACAACGGTATGTTATAAACATTAAAGGTTATTAAAAGTGCAGTACTGTCTGGTAATGATGTATAACTGTTGTACAACCACTGTTTATAAATTAAACATTCGTGCATGTTTCAATATTGCGCAGTAAAAATGTTTTGGATGAATTATAAGATGTTTTAAAAAGGTCTGTACTAAATATTATAAAATAAATAAATGGTTTTAAAGAGGTACCTCACATTTAACGATGGGGCTCGGTCTTTTAGATCTATCATTATGCATGTTTCGGAGAAAAAGTATTTCGGAAAAGACGTGTGCGTGCACGTGCGCGGGTGTGTGTGTGCAGGGCCAGGAGGTGTGTGTGTTTCAAAAGAAAAGTGGGGTGTGAAGTGTGTGTCTCTGCATGGGGTGTTTGAAACCAAAAATATATGTGAGGACTGTTTAGGATTGGGTGGTCGTCTCTTAAAATGGGTACTTTCGATTCATTAACACACGCCTTTCAAATACGTTTTTATCTCACCCCCAAGGATGTGGGAGGCTAAAAAGTCAAACAACCCCGGCAGAATATATCTTGTCGAGACAACATCTTATGGTTTAAAACAAATGTTATTTGCAATCAGCCCATATACAAACGGCCCCCCACCCAGGTCTATAAATGTATAATGGACACCCCCCCCCAAGCTGCTAACCATGATGTTGAAGGAAGTGAAAAGGAAATACCGGCAGACAGAATGTCGAGACAACCACCTGTGGTTTTGGGGTCTCTAAACATTCAGGGGTCCTGCCGCCTGAAAAAACATCACCCCCGTTCTGTAAGATCATTATTTTAGCCAAGACAGCGGAGCGAGGCTAGTGAAAAAGATACTATCCCCTCTGTTCAAACAACCAAAATCGCAACTCCAGATATCAACCCAGAACAGCTGTCATGTTCTGACCTTAGTTCCTTTGTTTTGTCTTTGTTTTAGTATGGTCAGGGCCTGAGTTGGGGTGGGCAGTCTATGTTCTTTTTTCTATAATTTGGGATTTCTGTGTTTTGTGTATTCACCGTACAGGACTGTTTCGTTTCGTTCGTTGTCACTTTATTGTTCAGTTGTTTAGTGTTCTGAGTTATAATAAATATCATGAACACTTACCACGCTGCGCATTGGTCCTCCGATCTTTCCTACTACTCCTCCTCATCAGAGGAGGAAGAAGAAACCTGTTACAACAGCTAAAAGACCATTCATGAATCCGTCCTAATGGAGCTTTCTGAAGGTGAGTTAGTGAAAATAATATATTAGGTATTTTTTCAGGGAATGGTATGGATATTATTATATTATTATGTTATAAACAGGAGTTATATGTTTTTTAAACTGGGGGATAATGATTTTTTTAGGTAATATGTGAAATGCACGTATTCTTGTAATTTAAAAAAGTATATATATATATATATCGGATAAATATATGTTAATATTATCTAACGTTTGTAGGGTATCCTTCATTTACACAGTTGCTCCGGGGGATAAATGATCTGGAACAGCCTTCGTTAGAAGGAAGTTCAGAGGAGAAAAACGCATGCAGCCAGTCCCCATCACATTATTGTAGACATAAGTCCAATAATAAAATTCATAAGAATATTTATACATTAAAAACAAAAAGTGTGCACCCTATATTAAAAGCTATTTTTGTGTTTACAGCTGACAGATCGCCAAGAAGGATAACAGCCTCCTTATGGACCCTGAACAACATCGGAGGAGCAGATGACACAGATGCTCCCGTTCTGTACGAATGTTTTTTCAAACACAACAAGAACCGAGAATTTGAACGACCCATCAATTACCCCGGGAACCCACACCCGCTCGCTCCATATTCCAGACTCAAACAAGCAACGCACAACTTGGGAGCAAAAAAGTGCAACTGGGGCTTATCATGTAAATGGAAAAACACAGATTGACGGTGTTGAGACCATGTTTGAGTTGCTTCTTCCTCGGTTGTAAATCCTGCTTTGTGCCCCAGGACATGTGTGCGCTAACCCAAAATACTTTTGGGGAAATGTAGCAAGAGTTTCAAGACAAATTGGATTCTATAAAGGCTACTTACGGGATAAAAGTGAATGTGATGTGGGAGCATGAATGGAGTGCACTCAAAAAGTCTGATCCACATGTTCGAGCCTTCCTTTCCAGCTATGACACACCAGAACCCTTGAAACCACGACAGGCCTTGTATGGAGGCCGTACCAATGCTTTGACATTGAGGTATGTAGCGCAACCCAACAAGACAATAGGATATGTCGATTTTACATCCCTTCATCCTCATGTAATGAGTTCCTCATGCTATCCTATGGGGCATCCTGAAATGATTTACTGCTACTTTGACTGACTCCAAAACTATTTTGGTCTGATCAAAGCAACTGTCTACCATCCTAAGGGTTTGTTTATACCAGTGTTGCCTTACAAGTGACCTCAAGGAAAACATTTCTTTCCCCTTTGTCGCACCTGCAGTGAAAACAACAACTAGGAAATGCCTTGTGATCACTCAGATCAAGAAAGAGCCCTGACAGGTGTATGGGTCACAGTTGAATTCTCTAAGGCTCTAGAGATGGGGTATCATGTGGCCAAAATCTTTGAAGTGTGGAACTTTTCCAGGAAATCAGACACTCTTCTTAAAGAGTACATCAAGACATTCTTGAGATGCAAGCAAATGGCTTCAGGCTATCCTGCATCGGTCACAGATCAAGAGAGCAAAGACAAGTACATTCAAGACTATCACGACAGAGAAGGCATACTTCTTGACCCTAACAGAATAGAGGTCAACAAACCAAAAGGAATGTGTCGAAATTGTACTTAAAGACCCCAAAGAATTTGGGGGATTTGTTTTTTCGGACCAATACAAAATTTCACATTTTTCATTCTTGAGTCAAGACATTGCCCTGGTGCAATGGAGGCGTAACAAGAAGTGGGTTCTACCCCCGGGTAATGTAAATGTGTTTCTTGCAGCATTTACCACGGCCTACGGCCGACTTGAACTGTACACCCTCATGGAGCAGCTTCAGAGGCGGGTTCTTTACCACGACACAGACTCTCTGGTCTATGTAAGCAAACAGGGTGATTTGAACCCCCCACTTAGCAACTATCTGGGTGGTTTAAGGCCCTGGCAATCCTCAACATTCCCCTCTCGGTGTACCCAACTATAAGCTTCATCAACAGATTCAAGCTTATAAACAAAAACGAGATACAGCACCCCTAAAGATGCCCCAACAACCCCCCTATGAAAGGGATGATGATGACTCATTTACCCCCCTGAAAGTCTCCAGACCTTTTCCTAATCCCGATCTCTCAGAGTGGTTAGACGTTTGGATTCATTTTGAATGACTATGATTAAATTCAATACATTTTATTTGAAAAATTAAGCAATTTAACATTTGTGGCATTCTTGAAACATTTGATGTGAGCATACGCCTTGATTACACGGTCTTAAAGGACACATATTTGAACACTTTTGATATTTTCTAACAAAACAAGCTACACCGTTGTCATTACTTCTAAAATCATCATTATAAAGAGACATAACATCTTCAAAAGAAACTCCCCAGGCTCTTTGGCATAGGTAGAATACACAGTGGTGACCGCATGTAGTGGAAAGGTTATCTTGCACTTGTTTGATGCTGTAGTATAGCTTTGGTCAAAAATTCTTTAATAGATTTGGGGAAATGTGAATAACTGGGTGGAAAGCCGTAGGAATCAAAAAAAGGTGAGATTTTTCTTCCTTCCTCCTTCGTCTTCTAATGTCACAGCTAGCCAATGTTCACCCGGCATGTGTTTAGGATGGGTATTGACAATAAACATGGCCGGCCGCTCCGGCCATTTTCAATAGGAAATTCATCACAAGCCAACATTCCACAAAATTGTTTTCCAATCAATCGGCTCATGAGCCCTTCCAACTCTTGGGTATTCATGTCTTTGCTCAACGATCCTTAATAATAATCCACTAAGACCTGTCTATGGGCATTCACTTCCAAGATTGAAACAGAGCAGGCATAAACAATCATGCTACCTGTACAGGCTAAAGGTGTACAGAAACGCATTCCCAGCCTGAGGTTACCTTGGGACACCACAGACAGATTTCCTGAGGTGTCTTCATCAGGTGATAAATTGAACGCATACTGCAAAATAATTTCTGTCAATAGGTAAAGAGAGATCTTTAAGATGCCTCTCGGTAGCCAGGAATAGATTGTAAAATTCTGTGTTATTAAATTGTGGTTGGAAAGCCTTAGCAGGGACCTGACATCCATCCTGACAGAGAGCTACATACTCTGCATTGAAGTGTTGAAAATGAGATGGGTTTTTATGTAAGCTGCCCGTTTTAGAGGCGTGATCAACCAAACCTATAACAATGTATCGTAAAGGGCCTAGAAAAAGGTTGTCTTGACTACAGATTCTACTGTCCACAGGTATGCTAAAGGTTTTCATGGTAATTCTTTGGAGAGGGTAAAGGGCATTTCCTTTCATCAAAGCCTGTGAGTGACCCAGACGAACTGCCGGAGATAAAGACACTTTTTTAATAAAAAGCGTTGCTCCCAACACTTTTAAACTAAAGTCCCCGTCCTGGGCAGACATCAAGCAAAACTCATCCTTGGCCCTAGTTCATTTTAGTCTTAAATCAACCAAATTTAAGAGTAAACGTTTTTGAAAGAAAATGTCAGCATTTATAGGCCCTAGCAGAGGAAAGTCTCGAGATTCGGGCACAGTAGCTAGCGCGTGCCTCCAGTCCTTTGTTTGCACCGGTGGAACGGTCTGTCGATTCCATAGTGAAAGATTGAGCTCTGTCTTTATAGCTTCACAAGACATGTGGTGTAAAAGAGCCATGTTGCTTGTTCTTTTATAAAATACTTAGTATTATTTTTGTTGTTTTTGGTCCAGGCCTCCTCACTTTACCACGTCTTTGACTTACTGAGTTTCTTTTAACGGTTAACCTCTGCTTTTTAGGGGCAGGTGTCGTGGAAGATTCATCATTTGTTGGTAACATATGTAAGATGTTTTATATTCATCAAATGTGTGTAAGTTACTTCTCATCAGAATGGTATTTTTGTATAATACTGTGGCGAGGTTGCAGTAATCTGTTCTATATCAAGACTAAGTTGCAGGGGCTGCAGAGAGGGGAGAGGTCAAAGTATCATCATGTGTAAACATATCTCTTGACTCCACAATGTCTGTGTGCCAGTTCAGTGTGTCTCTATGAGTTTGTCCAGGATTGATTGTATTTAGAATTGGTTGTATCTAAATGACAATTTGATATAATTTGATATATGCCTGTTGATATGGAGGATTGGTTTATGGTTCTGGGTTTGAGTAAGGAGACAAAGCTGAACGATTTATTATGTCTATGCTGTCTGACTATGTGTGATCTTTGCTATAAGGATCCCATTTTGCCATTATGGGGGGACTCTCAACTTTTCATTAGAGATACTGAACTGTTGAAAGTCAAAATGCTATTGCAATGTGGAGGGGGCTCTCAGAGAATTCACTGAGAGACACTGAATTACCTGAGAGTCACAGGATTGTGATAGAGCTCATATAATTAAAGATGGACTTTGATAACTAACTCTGACTTGTGTGTGTGGTTTGCTCCCATGATTTGGTAAATAGAGGAAATTTCCACGACACAGGCCTGAGCCTTATACCCGGAGGTCTCTTTTTTGGTTTTCGAGACAACATCATAAGCCCCGAACCTTCTTGATGCTCGGCATCTGGTGACGCCGTTCTGGTCATAGCATTGGCTACAACCCCACTTACTATATTTTTAGCCGCTGATTTTAAATGTGGTTTGGCTATGCTGTGGCCTCTCTGCATAAACAGTAAAACCATCCTAAAGAGGTTACGAAATATACCTCCTATCCCCGAACCGTACATGTTGGGGGACCCATAATAGCCGGGTAAACCATTAACCACTTGAGCAACATAGTATGAGACATAGCGGTTAGGGTCGAGATGTTGGTGTTCCATAACCCTTTTAATTTATTTGTATTATGTTTATATAAATATATATATAATACTAATATTATATTATACAGTGCCTTGCGAAAGTATTCGGCCCCCTTGAACTTTGCGACCTTTTGCCACATTTCAGGCTTCAAACCTCACTGAGCTCGAGCTGTTTTGCAAGGAGGAATGGGAAAACATTTCAGTCTCTCGATGTGCAAAACTGACAGAGACATACCCCAAGCGACTTACAGCTGTAATCGCAGCAAAAGGTGGCGCTACAAATTATTAACTTAAGGGGGCTGAATAATTTTGCAAGCCCAATTTTTCAGTTTTTGATTTGTTAAAAAAGTTTGAAATATCCAATAAATGTCGTTCCACTTCATGATTGTGTCCCACTTGTTGTTGATTCTTCACAAAAAAATACAGTTTTATATCTTTATGTTTGAAGCTTCAAGCTCAACCAGAATGTTTTCAATATATTTCTTGCTTATAGGTACATCATAGTTGACAGTGACTATATCGCCATCCTTCAGAGTGTTGTCTATCCAAATCTAATAATAATATGCATATCTTCTATTCTTGGCATGAGTAGCAGGAAGTTGAAATTGGGCATGCTATTTATCCAAAAGTGAAAATGCTGCCCCCAAAACCTTAAGAAGTTTTAAGTTAACCCCCGATGCCTCCACCAAATCATGCTCTAATACCCAACTGTTGAACTTTTGGGGCCAGTTTTTCCAGCACCCATTGTTTACCCTTTTCTCTCTTTTGATATAGAATCTCCTCCACGTGAAAGATTTTGTCTTTACCCAACTGTACCTTCTGTAAATCCTTCTCATAAAAAGATCCCTCTATAAGCTCCCCATGATAATCTTTTAACTTGTAGACAGGGGTATGGGTGGTAGACATTCGGTAATGGTGAACACCTCATCGCTGTAACCTTGCTCATATTTTTTGCCAAAAACACCCCTCAACTTGGATATATGCACCAAGTCCCCCACTATGAATTTAAAATCAAAACATTTTTACGGCGAAGGGGGAATAATCCATACAGATTTTTAAAGACATGAAAAGTGTTTTCAGAAGAGACGGCGGAGGGCTTCATCCATATACTCTTATGGTAGCTGTTGTTGTACCCCTTTACTAAATCTTGAACTATATCGATATGTCTATGTGTGTTGTGAGCTGTAAAATATCTCCACATCCGCTCCTTCAGAGTTCTGTGAAAGCGTTCAACAACTGAAGCTTTCAAATCCGAGGCTGTAGTAAAATGTATTATATTGTGCTTCTTCATGAGTTTCTGAAAAGTATAATTAAAAAATTATTTTTCGCCATCAGTCTGCACTTTCTTGGGCTCTTCCTTCCTTCAAGATAGAGTCAAAGGCCCGGGTCACCTCTGCCCCGCTCTTATTTTTTAAGACCCTTACAAATGCTATTTTAGAGAAAATATCTATAACTGTTAGCATGTAGCGATTTCCATCATTTTTATCTGCAAGGGCCTGCAGGTCACATAGATCCGCCTGAAATTGGGACAAGGGGTGAGTAGAAAAAACTATATTTCTTGGAAATTGTTTTCTTACAGGTTTATGTAGAGTATGCGCATCCTGCTCTGCTAACCACTCATTCACTTTAGCAGCGCTTAACCAGCTACCTGTTTCTCGGCTATAGCTCTCTGTAAACGCTCCTTAACCCCATAAGTACCCGGGGTATGGGTATGGATTATAATAAATGTTTTTCAACATCTGCTCCGTCATCCTTCTTGCCTCTCTGAGGTATAATAACGTTAATGAGACACTTTCAAATAATGACATTTCATTTATTTTATTTTTTTTTGCAAACATCAAGTATTACGTATACAGACAATTCAGGATTCGTTGCAGGATACTTGTCCCCGTTTTCTCAACGATCCCATCATGCAACACCCTGTATATTTGGTTTAGATTTAGATGCTTGTGTCGCTTAATTTTTAAGACACACACATTCGCTAAATAAGTATATAAACAAGAAATATGATGCATGTTACAATTAAATGGTGTTTCAAACAAATAAAGTCAAATCTTAGACAAAGTTGTTTCTAGTTCTTCAGAATCATCCACAAGACGGGAAACGAGTTGTGTCCATTGTAGACTCTAGCCCGTATTTCGTACATGATTCATGATTTGCTCCATTTTTAGCACACGCTCTACATTAGCCTAGGCATTGTGTGTTGTGTAGAACGATACATTGTTCACTTTATTTTCACTAATTTGATGCATAACATTTGTAAGGAACACCCCCCTGAAATGTACAAAAATGAATGGGAAGTCATTGGCACTGGACAAACCATATACACGGTGTCCAATATCGGCGTCGTTTCATTCAAAGTTGATTGCAAATGCCATATGGCAAATGCCAAGAGTAACACTTTAAAAATCCAACAGATGGCTAGTGCGCTCCACCGTGATTTTTCATATTGCACAAGTCAAAACCCAAAAGCAACATTTTGAGAAACTGCACATTTTTTAAAATCTTATCACCCCCTTAAAAAAGTGCTTTCTGGACCGTTTTTCGAAATTCTTGCGATTTTTGTGTCAATTACACTTGTATAAGAACTGTATCAACATACATTAATCATATTTTATTATCATCATTTTATATATTTTTTTACTTGTGCATAAGGCATATGTTTTGTCCATTTGCAATATGATTTTATAGGAAGTCAAAAGTCAAAAATGTGAAAAAAAATTCTTACAATTTAATTCTCAAATACACATTTGTAAGAACTGTATGAATATACTTTTGTCAAATTGTATTATCATATTTTTTCTTCTTCTTGTGCATAAGGCACAAGTTTTGTCCATTTGCAATATGATTTCATAGGAAGTCAAAAGTCAAAGTCAAAAGTCACTTTTTTTGGGCCAAATGCCAAAGGAAATGTCCAAATGCAATATGAATGATTTGAAAGTGCCAAATCAGGATGTTATGTCCATTTGCCGTGTACCATCACGAATTTGTCATGCTCAAAAATACTGCAGAAATGCAAAATTGACTGGCCTGATGAACTCGGAGTGGCTGGGAAGTGATTCTGGTTCCTCTCCATCGCTCGTTAGGGTTGATTTCAGAATGTCACTTTGGTGATGGTGCCTAACTATTTAAACATGCAAATGGACAAAAGTCAGCCAGCAAGTCACTGTCCATCAGTCAATAAGATGTCATTCTGACACCAAACCGATACAAACTGACACCACACCCACTTTTTACAACTCGTTTAGAAGCCAACTATCACATATTTCAGAGCAGGCCCAAAATTCACAGCGCCTTCTGTTTAAACCATAATAAAAACATAAAACACGAAGTTACGTTCTAGCTGCGGGTCCAGTTCTAGCTGCGGGTCCAGAAATATAAGAGAGCCAGAGTGCAAAGAGGACAAGACAGAAATGGAAATATAGAGGACTAGACTGTAGGGGAAAAACTTTGTAGAGGCAGAGTGCCAAGAGGACTAGACTGTCTGGGAAATACTGTGTAGAGCCAGCGTGCCAAGAGGACTAGACTGTCTGGGAAATACTGTGTAGAGCCAGCGTGCCAAGAGGACTAGACTGTCTGGGAAATATTGTGTAGAGCCAGCATAACAAGAGGACTAGACTGTCTGGGAAATACTGTGTAGAGCCAGCATGCCAAGAGGACTAGACTGTCGGGGAAATATTTGTAGAGCCAGCATGCCAAGAGGACTAGACTGTAGGGGAAATACTTTGTAGAGCCAGCGTGCCAAGAGGACTAGACTGTAGAGGAAACACTGTGTAGAGCCAGCGTGCCTAGAGGACTAGAATGTAGGGGCAATATAAGAGAGCTAGATGGATATAGTGTGTCTACTGTATGTTTATGTCTATATAAACCATTACAGTCTACTTATGGCTTACGTTGGTGCAAGCAGTCTCTATATCTGAAAGAAGCAGGACCTGACTGAGTGAGCAGAGCAGCTTCTAACCCCTCCCTTCCTTGCATGGCCATACCCACAGTGTGGCCCCCAGAGGAATCCCCACAGAGGTACGGTGGGTATTTAACCCAGAGAAGAGAGGTATCCTGACCTATATGGGTCTGTGTGGCGCTGTATTACTCCGTACCTTCTGCATATCAGGGGAATGAGGCTCTCTCCGGCTCCTGCTCTGGATCCAAGTCTGGCTGGTAGTCTGGTTCTACTACATCTAGCTGTGGTGGCTGGTGGGCTTGCCTGGCTCTCGTCTGCCTCTGTCTCTGCCTCTGGGCTGGAGTCTATCAGATGCAGGCTCCAAGGCACCCCTCGTCCTCCGGCGTTCTCCCAGGACGGGGACTTTGTCATCGGGGGTGTTTTCTCCATGCATTACTATGTGCACACTGTGGATCACAGCTACACAAGCCTGCCTGAGCCCCTGAAGTGCACAGGGAGGTCAGTGAGCGCAAGAGGGAACAGGGGACAGGACTGTGGCTGTGTGGGTAGACATATGAATTGTGTTTTAAAGACCGATAAACAATGTGTTTAAAGACAGATAAACAGTTTTTTCAAGACAGGTAAACAGTGTTTTAAAGACAGATTAACTGTGTGTTTAAAGACAGATTAAAAGAGTAGGTAAAGCCTACTGTTGCAAAGGATCACATTTTCAAAAGCAGGCTATCCTACAATGTCCTCAATTACAAACAACAAAAGTGTAGTCATATAGACGGTATGGAAAATAATACTAGATATTAGGCTGTTTGCCATGGTAACATTCTATAGGCTAGATTATGATTTGTAAGGAGGTGCTCAATGACCCATCTTCTATTTACAGTATGGATTCCCGTGAGTTGCGCTTCTCCCGCGCCATGATCTTCGCAGTTGAGGAGATAAACAACAGTTCTTACCTTCTACCGGGTATCATGCTTGGTTATCAAGTGCACGACTCCTGCGCCTCGGTCCCTATAGCCGTGAAAGTGGCCTTCCAGCTGGCTAACGGCCTGGATCCCATGTTTGATACCGGAGAACAGTGCTCGGGGTCGGCTACAGTGAAAGCTATTGTTGGCGAGTCTGCCTCCACACCAACCATCAGCATGTTGCGCGTCATCGGCCCTTTCGGCATTCCTCAGGTAACTTCTGTGAAAATAAATCATTCAGCTTCTTTTAATTTACTGTATTCCTAATGTATATTCTCCTCTCTTTCAGGAATGAGTTCAACTTTTAAATTACCGTATTTCAATTGTATTCTCCTCTCTTGCAAGAATTTTACTGTGAATTTTCTGTGTGAAATTATGTGGAGAAAGGCATTTGAACATAGACTGAGGACGATGAGTCTGGAGAACTTCTCTAGGCATTTGAACATAGACCGAGGATTATGAGTCTGGAGATCTTCTGTCGCCATTAAAACATGATCTGAGGACTATCTTTCATAGGCTAGGTTGTTATGGGAGACCAGGGATTTGTGTCACAGTTTTGTGTACCTTTTTCATTCTGGCCTAATGAAAAACAATGAGTTGGCTTATTATTATTAATGTCTCCCTAACATTAAACTACATAGCAAAATAAAAAGAGCAGGAAGTTGCCAATAACTGAAACTCGTTTGGTCAACATGATGATCTTTCTCATGTATTCGACTGTCTGTTTTTAACTAGGTGAGCCACTCTTCCACCTGTGCGTGTCTGAGTGATAAGAAACAGTATCCAACCTTCTTCAGAACCATCCCCAGTGATCAGTTCCAGGCTGCCGCTCTGGCCCACCTCATCAGGCACTTCGGCTGGACCTGGATTGGGGCGGTCCGTTCCGACTCTGACTACGGTAATAACGGGATGGCTGCTTTCCTACAGGCAGCACAAGAGGAGGGCATCTGTGTAGAGTATTCTGAAGCCTTCTCCCGTACCAGCCCACTCAGCAGAGTGCAACGGGTGGCCGACGTGATCCGCAGGTGATCCGTGATTACTTGTGAACTTTTCATTCACACAAATGCAAGACCATAATTATAAAAAATACTATTGTTTTTAATTTCTCTCTTCTCCCAAAGCTGATCTGTGAGACCAACATGATTTGCATATCTTAAGCATGTCAAAAGTGTTGATTAATACTAATGTTCATGTTCACTTCACTGAGACATTCCAATGAATGACAAACATGACCAGCATATTATATAATCATATATAATATATGATATAATCATGTTCCCCAGCTCCACAGCCCAGGTGGTGGTTGCATTCGTATCTTCTGGGGACATGAGAATCCTGCTGAGGGAGATGGAACGCCTGCCCTCTCCACCCCGCCAGTGGATCGGGAGCGATCCCTGGGTCACTGACCTAGATATGCTGCGTTTCGGTCTGTGTGCCGGGGCCATTGGATTTGGCATCCAACGCTCTGTCATCCCCGGTCTTAGGGACTTCCTCCTGGACCTCTCCCCACAGAAGGTGTCCAACTCTCCCACGCTCACTGAGTTCTGGGAGGGAGCCTTTGGCTGTCGGCTGGAGACAGGTATCTATGTATCTATCTATCCATCCATCCATGCATCCATCCATCCATCAGTCTATCTATCTATTTACATGCCTGTCTGTCTGTCTGTCTGTCTGTCTGTCTGTCTGTCTGTCTGTCTGTCTGTCTGTCTGTCTGTCTGTCTGTCTGTCTGTCTGTCTGTCTGTCTGTCTGTCTGTCTGTCTGTCTGTCTGTCTGTCTGTCTGTCTGTCTGTCTGTCTGTCTGTCTGTTCTCTCTCTCTCTACCTTTAGGGACCTCTACAGGTGTTGGGGTTGAAGAGAAGGTGTGTGATGGCAGTGAGGATATACAGCAGCTACAGGCCCCCTACACAGATACATCCCAGCTGCGTGTCACTAACATGGTGTATAAAGCTGTTTATGCCATAGCACACGCCATCCACAGCATTGTTTGTGAAGAGAGAGAAAACTCCACTGTGAACTGTGACAAAAACCTTAATGTGAAGCCAACACAGGTGAATGACAAGTCTGTAGTATCATTTCCTGGTGAATATGTTTATTTATACTATATGTATGAAGGCCTAGGAGTTCTCATTATACTTTACAACTTCTTCTGAAGTAACACATCTGATAAATTTGATTTGAATGAATGTTCTGTTTCTCTCTCTCCATCTATCTTCCCTTCTCTCCATCTATCTCTCCATCTCTCATCCTCTCACTCATCTCTCTCTTCCCCTCTCTCCATCTATCTCTCCATATCTCATCCTCTCACTCATCTCTCTCTTCCCCTCTCTCCATCTATCTCTCATCTCTCATCCTCTCACTCATCTCTCTCTTCCCTTATCTCCATCTCTCCTCACCTCTCTCCTTCTCTCACATCCTCTCTCTCTCTCTCTCTCTCTCTCTCTCTCTCTCTCTCTCTCTCTCTCTCTCTTGCCCTTCCAAACCCCAGGTCCTGGAGAGATTGAGGAGGGTGAACTTCTCTCGTAACGGGTACCAGGTGTCTTTCGATGCCAACGGGGACCCAGTGGCCAACTATGAGCTGGTCAACTGGCAGACAAGGGAGAGTGGGAAGATGGAGTTTGTGACAGTGGGGCGCTATGATGCGTCCCTGCCTCCTGACCAGAGGTTTGACATCAACAGGGAAATCACCTGGGTAAAGAACAGTACACAAGTACCTGTGTCAGTGTGCAGTGAGAGCTGTCCCCCAGGCACTCGTAAGGCTATACAGAAAGGAAAGCCTGTATGCTGTTATGACTGTATCCAATGTGCAGAGGGAGAGATCAGTAATAACACAGGTAGGACTATAGGAATAGTTGGCAGAAAATGTGTCGTAATTTCTATCACGGTTTACTAAGTAGTGGTTTATTCATATTACCAGCACTACAAAGGTAGTATCTGTCAATCATGTTCCTGTTCATATTATCACATGTAAGCTGCACATTAATTCAACATTCTTTATTGTAAACTGAAAAAGTGCAGCATTGTGGGACATGTATTTGTAAATAAATAAAACCTGAATCTATTATTATTAACATTTGATGTCTGTTGTTTTGTCCTGGTCAGATTCTTCAGACTGTCTGATCTGTCCCGAGGAGTACTGGCCCAACGCTGAGAGAGACCTCTGTATCCTTAAGACTGTGGAGTTCCTGTCCTTCCACGAGGTCCTCGGAATCATCCTGACCGCCTGCTCTGTGGGGGGGGCTTGTCTGGCCATCGCCACGTCAACCGTCTTCTACCACCACCGAACGTCGGCCATTGTCAGGGCCAACAACTCTGAGCTGAGCTTCCTGCTGCTCTTCTCCTTGACTCTGTGTTTTCTGTGTTCTCTTACTTTCATTGGCCGGCCCTCTGAATGGTCCTGTATGCTGCGTCACACAGCGTTTGGGATCACCTTCGTCCTCTGCATCTCTTGTGTTCTGGGGAAAACAATAGTGGTGTTGATGGCCTTCAGGGCTACACTTCCAGGCAGTAATGTCATGAAATGGTTTGGTCCTCCACAGCAGAGATTGACTGTAGTGTCCTTTACGTTTGTCCAGGCTTTAATATGCACTCTGTGGTTGGTCCTGTCCCCTCCCTTCCCCATTAAAAACCTCACTACCTACAAGGAAAAGATCATTCTAGAGTGTGATGTGGGTTCAGCTATTGGTTTCTGGGCTGTGTTGGGCTATATAGGACTCCTGTCTCTCTTGTGCTTTGTGCTGGCTTTTCTGGCTCGGAAGCTGCCTGATAACTTCAATGAGGCCAAATTCATCACCTTCAGCATGCTCATATTCTGTGCAGTCTGGATCACCTTTATCCCAGCTTATGTCAGCTCTCCTGGGAAGTTGACTGTAGCTGTGGAGATCTTTGCCATCATCACCTCTAGCTTTGGGTTGTTCTTTCTATTATTTGTTCCTAAATGCTTTATTATTCTGTTCAGGCCGGAGAAGAACACCAAGAAACACCTCATGGAGAAGACATCCAATGATATACGTTATTAAGAAAATTATGACGGGAACAGACATTGTAACGTTCAGTTATATGGTTTATCATACAGTTAAGTAGGACTACTCTGACAGAGATTTAGCAGCCAAACATTGGTAACATTGTAACTAGTAACATGACACAGGTTCACTTTAGATATTCCAATGTTATGAGTGATTGTTCAAATCTAGAGTGTTAAAATCTGATTTGACCTGCTACATGATGTGATTAGCAGTAGTCTACAGAGTGGAACCACTTCCATGTTGTTGGAGAAAAGCTTTAACCTATATGAATTGATATAACATTGAAGTGCATGTGTTCAATTGATATTGTAATTCATCATATTATGTATTATAATAATATAATAAACATTTTCAGATACAGTTGAAGTCAGAAGTTTACATACACTTAGGTTGGAGTAATTAAAACTTGTTTTTCAACAACTCCACTGTAACGGTTTTCTAGTGGTGATGAAGGAGAGTCGGACCAAACTGCAGCGTGTCGATTGCGATCCATGTTTATTACAACAAAGAAAACACGAACACTACACAAAACAATAAACGAAACCGAAACAGCCTATCTGGTGCAAACTAACAGAGAGTACACATAGGACACTAAGGACAATCACCCACGACAAACTCAAAGAATATGGCTGCCTAAATATGGTTCCCAATCAGAGACAACGATAAGCACCTGCCTCTGATTGAGAACCACTCCAGACAGCCATAGACCTTGCTAGACAACCCACTAAGCTACAATCCCAATACCACCACCAAAACCCCAAGACAAACACACCACAATTACAAAAACCCCATGCCACACCCTGGCCTGACCAAATACATAAAGATAAACACAAAATACTTTGACCAGGGCGTGACATCCACACATTTCTTGTTAACAAATTATAGTTTTGGCAAGTCTGCTAGGACATCTACTTTGTGCATGACACAAGTCATTTTTCCAACTATTGTTTTCAGACAAGAGTATTTCACTTATAACTCACTGTTTCACAATTCCAGTGGGTGAGAAGTGTTTATACACTAAGTTCACTGTGCCTCTGTCTGCACTACGTCCAGACAAAAACTCAAAATGTTCCGTCACAGTCCTTTAGAAACATGTCAAGCGATGTATGGAATCAATCTTTAGGATATTTTTAACATAAAACATCAATAATGTTCTAACCGGAGAATTCCTTTGTCTGAAGAAAAAGCACTGGAACGCGAGGTAACTCTGTCGGGAGCGCGCGTAATGAGACCAAGGCAGTCTGCCAGACCACTAACTCAAAAAGGTCTCATGAGCCCCTCCTTTGTAGTAGAATCCTCATTCAAGTTTCTAAAGACAGTTGACATCTAGTGGAAGCCGTAGGAAATGTAACTTTATCCATATCTCAAAGTGTATTCGGTAGGCCAAGCTTTGAAAAACTACAAACCTCAGTTGTCCCACTTCCTGGTTGGATTTTTCTCAGGTTTTCGCCTGCCATATGAGTTCTGTTATACTCACAGACATTATTCAAACAGTTTTAGAAACTTCAGAGTGTTTTCTATCCAATACTAATAATTACATGCATATATTAGCATCTGGGACAGAGTAGAAGGCAGTTCACTCTGGGCACGCTATTCATCCAAAAGTGAAAATCCTGCCCCTATCCCAAAAGAGATAAACTCTTAGACTATTGATACCGACAGAATAAGAACAAGTCTTTCATATTAATTACTAGTCTGCAGCTATGAATTCGGTATCATTGAATGCGAAGACCGCCAACCGCCGAAATGTCTATTCTATAACGACATGAATGAATGTCACTCTGAACTATCTATTCTAACCACGACAGAGAGAGAGAGAGACGACAAACTCTCCAACAGAAACAAACTTTTCTGCCCTACTGGGCAGGGAACTTACTGCTTCAAGAAACGGCGCTACTTGTACATGGTATGAAGCCATTATATATATTTATATTATTAGTTATACATATTTTATTATTTATATATTTTTATGATTGAATATGTTAAAACAATGACAAATAATGTTTATTCAGACTCAAACGAGACAGGCCCGGCAGAATCTGGAATACCTGGTGTAAAAAGTCAAGAGCCCCCGGTTTCCGCCCCCCGGTTTCCGCGATTCGTCAGAACAGCCTGCGTCAAAAAAGCCGAGGTAATTTAATTATGTATTGTTAATATATAGTATTATACCTGAAATATATTTGCCATTTTTTATCTAAAATATTTTATGTTTAATAACCTATTTTGTATATATTGTTTTCTTTCAGACTCCTCCCCGGCGTATAACGGCACAGAACCCCATACGCACCTAGAGAACGCAGAGGATTTCGGCTCACCGGACATTCACAAAGAATCAACGAAACCGGAGGATTTCATTGTTTTAAATGACATTTCAGAGGTAGACAACCTGCTATTATGGAGGCGGCCAACCTTCTTGATTCCTCCGAACCTGAAATAGAACAAGCTAGGTTTTTCACAGCCTTTTCCAGGGGGGGTCCAAAATCCCAAAAGGTTTTGCTCCACACATATGGAGCTTTACTTGAGTGACAAAACCGTCAGGATCTATCCTCCTGGCATAGAACAATGCCATATTTGTTAAACAGCAATCTGATTCAAAAACGCAAATACGTGCGCTAAAAACATATATGTAACATGTATCCGTCCAGAATACCACAAGATCACACATCATTAATTATCCAAATGGCTGAGCCAAGAGACATAATTGAGACAGTTGAAACCCTGTTATCCCAGATACCGCCCGAACTCCAAGCTATAATTAACCTGTCACGCCCTGACCTTGGATATCCTTTTTATGTCTCTATTTTGGTTTAGTCAGGGCGTGAGTTGGGGTGGGCATTTCTATGTGTTGTGTTTCTATGATTTTCTATCTCTATGTTTTGTGCGGGTATGGTTCTCAATCAGGGACAGCTGTCTATCGTTGTCTCTGATTCGGAACCAATACTTTGGTGCCTTTTTCCCACCTGTCTTGGTGGGAAGTTGACATTCTTTATGGCACTTTGCCTTTGAGCTTCGCGGTTTGTTTTTGTATTCTTTATTGTTTTGTCGGTGTCATTTTGATCATTAAAAGATCATGTACGCTCACAACGCTGCACCTTGGTCCTTTCCTTCAAACAGCCGTGACATAACCAAATGAATGAGGCTGGAGTAACAGACATAATACCGATAGATGAAAACACATAATCCCAGATTCCCGCCAAACTCAAATAAATAATTAATTGTATGAATGAGTCAGGGGCGACCGATGAAAACCTGTTATCCCAGATTCCTGAAGCCCTCATATCGTTAATTAACCAGATGAATGAAAGCCTAAGATCTTCCTCACCGGACCCCCCACAAACCCCGCCATTAACACCCATGTCCGAAGAATCTGAAATGCAATACAATGTTTTTGAGGATTTGGAAAATTGTCTAATAAATCAGGAGGGAGATGGTATTGATAGAAGTGTCCGGGATCAATTCTGCAATACAGAGATTCGACAGTTTTTCAATTTCACATGGGTGAATCAGAATCTTGACTACGCAGTGTTTTATGTGATGACCCTGGAGACTCTGAATGAACTGTTAGACAGGGCAAGAGATTATGGTGAACCTCGTGATGTCTTACAGTTGGAAATTTGTGGAGAAATCCTGCATAACACTGTATCTCTTATTTTACCCAATGGCGAATCAGATCTTGAACAATTTATAGCCCTGCTGGAATGATTTGTTCAATCAAATTTATCCATCATAGCCGATAGGACCCTCGAGCTTGTAGTGCAAATAATACGTCAACCCCTGGGTGGCAGGGGTCAGAGAAAGAAACTAGATAGCCTAATGCCATCAGAAATCATAAGCAATAAATGGGCCTACCTCATAAACGTTCACAATCTAGGTAATAAGCTATGCTTTGCAATAGGTCTAGCACATTTACTCAACTCTGAATGTACGGATCTAGAGGAGTTACACAAGGCTAGAGAGCTCCAAACGGACGTGGGTCTAGGTATACAGGATGCGGTGGCTTTCTCGGACATAGTCAAATTTGAAAACTTTCTGAAGATCAAGATTGTTGTTTTGTACCACAGGAGAGCTAATGCAGCTCTCTTGAAATTCTAAAACAACTCCCAACCTCATCCTCAGATTCTGTACTTTTATGTGCAAAACGCCGACTGTTATGCTATTACCAACATCACAGCAAAACGAACATTACTATGCCGTTACTAACATCACTGCGTTTTTAGGCGCACCATATGTGTGTCCATCCTGCCATACCAGCTACACCCGAAAGGGGGGAGGCACTCGTGCCTTTATAACTGTTCAGTATGTCTGGATGAAAATTGTCCGATGCAGCCCTTAAACCTGACACCCTGTGCGGATTGTCACCTCAAAAGTCGTTCGGCCTACTGTTAAGAAAAACGCAAAATTGAAACATGGCACCCCAAGGCCTGTAAATCTGTAAGCAATTGTGATATTAACAAGAAATGTCCAATATGCCATTGCAATTACAACCTTAAAATATACATCCCTAAACCTCATGTGTGTGGAATCATACATTGCCCAATCTGTAAAGTGCCTTTGAAAAGCAGAGATGCTGAAGTGGTTCAAGAAGTGCCACACGAGTGTAATATTCAGCCCTTGGCTGAAGATGAACATTCAGAGAAATATGTTTTTTAATGATTTTTAGACTAATCAGCAATCAGGGGTTCATTTGCCTATTTTTGTATCTACCATGACTTTCAAGGGTGAAAAGTGGTCGGCAGAGGGTCCCAATTGTGAACTGCTCTTTCTAAAACACTTTTGAAAACCCCAGTAAAGAAACTTCACGTTTATAGCGCATAAACCTTCTTTTGAACCCCTTTATTCAGCAAGGCATTGCACCCAGTGTCATAGCTCAAGGTAGTAAAATCTTGTGTTTTGTAGACCCCACCTTCAACCAGAGATACATTGACAGTTTAAGCTTCTAACCCATGAGATTGGCTCAAATGCCAGAGGCTTTGGGTTTTGAGAACTCTGAAAGACTGGTTTCCCCAATTCTTCACATCTGAGGAGAATCTACATTCTATTGGATCTTATCCCAGCCCTGAAATGTACGGGTGTAATCAAATGTCTCCCAAAGAGCGAGAGAGATTCATGGCGTGGTACGAGACAGTAAGACATAGCACCTTTGATTTCCATAAAGAGATGGAATCATACTGTGACAATGATGTGGTTATACTTCATGAAGGATGCCTAAGATTCAGAGAACAGGTAATCAAAGATGCAGGCATTGACCCCTGGAGTTGTACAACTATTGCATCGGCATGCATGAAAACCTATCGTACACACTTTCTGCCTACATCATCTATAGCAATCCCCTCGCCTGACAACTACCGCCGCCAATTCAAGTCATACTCTAGTGGGTCCATTCAATGGTTGGAGTACTTGGCCCAGGATAAAGACATTTTTATTCAACATGCTTTGAATAGGGGTGAGAATGCGTTTGGGGCTTATCATGTAAATAGATAAACACAGATTGACGGTGTTGAGACCATGTTTGAGTACAACGGTTGTTTCTTCCTCAGTTGTAAATCCTGCTTTGTGCCCCAGGACATGTGTGCGCTAACCCAAAATACTTTTGGGGAAATGTAGCAAGAGTTTCAAGACAAATTGGATTCTATAAAGGCTACTTACGGGATAAAAGTGAATGTGATGTGGGAGCATGAATGGATCGCACTCAAAAAGTCTGATCCTCATGTTGGAGCCTTCCTTTCCAGCTATGACACACCAGAACCCTTGAAACCACGACAGGCCTTGTATGGAGGCCGTACCAATGCTTTGACATTGAGGTATGTAGCGCAACCCGACAAGACAATAGGATATGTCGATTTTACACCCCTTCATCCTCATGTAATGAGTTCCTCATGCTATACTATGGGGCATCCTGAAATGATTTACTGCTACTTTGACTGACTCCAAAACTATTTTGGTCTGATCAAA
Organism: Oncorhynchus tshawytscha; assembly: GCF_018296145.1. Classification (NCBI taxonomy): domain Eukaryota; kingdom Metazoa; phylum Chordata; class Actinopteri; order Salmoniformes; family Salmonidae; genus Oncorhynchus; species Oncorhynchus tshawytscha. The sequence goes on along the minus strand of NC_056442.1, from coordinate 54,361,630 downwards.
GCAACTGTCTACCATCCTAGGGGTTTGTTTATACCAGTGTTGCCTTACAAGTGACCTCAAGGAAAACTTTTCTTTCCCCTTTGTCGCACCTGCAGTGAAAACAACAACTAGGAAAAGCCTTGTGATCACTCAGATCAAGAAAGAGCCCTGACAGGTGTATGGGTCACAGTTGAATTCTCTAAGGCTCTAGAGATGGGGTATCGTGTGGCCAAAATCTTTGAAGTGTGGAACTTTTCCAGGAAATCAGACACTCTTTTTAAAGAGTACATCAAGACATTCTTGAGATGCAAGCAAATGGCTTCAGGCTATCCTGCATCGGTCACAGATCAAGAGAGCAAAGACAAGTACATTCAAGACTATCACGACAGAGAAGGCATACTTCTTGACCCTAACGGAATAGAGGTCAACAAAACCAAAAGGAATGTGTCGAAATTGTACTTAAAGACCCCAAAGAATTTTTGGAATTTGTTTTTTTCGGAACAATACGATATTTCACATTTTTCATTCTTGAGTCAAGACATTGCCCTGGTGCAATGGAGGCGTAACAAGAAGTGGGTTCTACCCCCGGGTAATGTAAATGTGTTTCTTGCAGCATTTACCACGGCCTACGGCCGACTTGAACTGTACACCCTCATGGAGCAGCTATAGAGGCGGGTTCTTTACCATGACACAGACTCTCTGGTCTATGCAAGCAAACAGGGTGATTGAAACCCCCCACTTAGCAACTATCTGGGTGGTTTAAGGCCCTGGCAATCCTCAACATTCCCCTCTCGGGTGTACCCAACTATAAGCTTCATCAACAGATTCAAGTTTTTAAAGAAAAACAAGATACAGCACCCCTAAAGATTCCCCAACCCCCCTATGAAAGGGATGATGATAACTCATTTACCCCCTGAAAGTCTCCAGACCTTTTCCTAATCCCGATCTCTCAGGGTGGTTAGACGTTTGGATTCATTTTGAATGACTATGATTAAATTCAATACATTTTATTTGTAAAATTAAGCAATTTAACATTTGTGGCATTCTTGAAACATTTGATGTGAGCATACGCCTTGATTACACGGTCTTAAAGGACACATATTTGAACACTTTTGATATTTTCTAACAAAACAAGCTACACCGTTGTCATTACTTCTTAAATCATCATTATAAAGAGACATAACATCTTCAAAAGAAACTCCCCAGGTTCTTTGGCATAGGTAGAATACACAGTGGTGACCGCATGTAGTGGAAAGGTTATCTTGCACTTGTTTGATGCTTTGGTCAAAAATTCTTTAATAGATTTGGGGAAATGTGTAAAACTGGGGGGAAAGCCGTAGGAATCCAAAAAGGTGAGATTTTTCTTCCTCCTTCCTCTTCTGATGTCACAGCTAGCCAATGTTCACCCGGTATGTGTTTAGGATGGGTATTGACAATAAACATGGCCGGCCGCTCCGGCCATTTCTCGATAGGTAATTCATCACAAGCCAACATTCCACAAAATTGTTTTCCAATCAATCGGCTCATGAGCCCTTCCAACTCTTGGGTATTCATGTCTTTGCTCAACGATCCTTAATAATAATCCACTAAGACCTGTCTACGTTACCTTGGGACACCACTGTCACGTTCTGACCTTTATTTCCTTTGTTTTGTATTTATTTAGTATGGTCAGGGCGTGAGTTGGGTGGGCAGTCTATGTTTGTTTTTCTATGATTTGGGTATTTCTATGTTTCGGCCTAGTATTGTTCTCAATCAGAGGCAGGTGTCATTAGTTGTCTCTGATTGAGAATCATACTTAGGTAGCCTGGGTGTCACTGTGTGTTGGTGGGTGATTGTTCCTGTCTCTGTGTTTGCACCAGATAGGACTGTTTGGGGTTTTCACGTTTCTTGTTTTTGTATTCAGTTGTTCATGTGTACATTTACGTATTAAAAGAACCATGGACACTTACCACGCCGCATATTGGTCCTCTGATCATTTTCGCCTCTCCTCTTCGGAAGAGGAGGAGGAAATCCCTTACAGAATCACCCACCACAACAGGACCAAGCGGCGTGGTAACGGGCAACAGCAAAAGCAGCAGCAGGAGAGGGAACAGAGGCAGCAGCAGCAGGAACAGCAACAGCGAGTTCAGGATTTCGGGACATGGGAGCAGAATCTGGACTACACATCTTGGGAGGAGATAGACAGGTGGGCGGTCGACCCAGGGAGAGTGCCGGAGCCCGCCTGGGATTCGATGGAGCAGTGCGCGGAAGGTTACAGGAGAATGAGATTGGCGAAGCAAGCACGGCGGCGCGGATGGAAGCCCGAGAGTCAGCCCCAAAAATGTATTGGGGGGGGCACAGGGGGAGTGTGGCAGAGTCAGGAGTCAGACCTGAGCCAACTCCCCCCGTTTATCGTGAGGAGCCAAGGAGGAGCTCAGAACCAGAGCTGGTGTTGGAGGTGACCGAAGCAGAGACTGTGAAGGAGTTGATGGGGAAATTGGAGGAGAGAGATATGAGGGAGTTGCTGGTTTGGTGCATGAGGCATGACATTCGCCCGACGGAGCGTGTCAGGGATTTAATGGCACCTGGGTCAGCTCTCCATACTCATCCTGAGGTGCGTACTAGGGGTCTGGTGAAGACTGTGCCAGCCTCACGCACCAGGCCTCCTGTGCATCTCCCTAGCCTTGCACGTCCTGTGCCATCTCAGCACTACAGTGCTCCTAGCAGTGCTAACCGTGGCGGGCGTGGTGCTGGTCAGGCACTGTGTTATGCGGTGGTTCGCACGGTGTCCCCAGTACGCGTGCTTAGCCCGGTGCGCTACATCCCAGCTTCCCACATCTGCCGGGCTAGGGTGAAGATCCAGCCAGGGCGGTTGGTGCCAGCACTGCTCTCAAGATCTCCAGTACGCCTTCACGGTCCGATCCCAGAGGCGCCAGAGCCCCTCAGCCCAGAGGCGCCAGAGCCCCTCAGCCCAGAGGCCCCAGAGCCCCTCTGTCCCGAGCAGCTGCCCCTCTGTCCCGAGCTGTCCCTCTGTCCAGTGGGGTCATTGAGAGGGGTTGCCATGGTTAGAGAGCCACGGAGGCGGACAATGAGGCAGACTAAGACAATGGTGAAGTGGGGTCCGCGTCCCGCGCAGACGCCCACCTAGACCCTCCCCTATAGGTCAAGGTTTTGCGGCCGGAGTCCGCACCTTTGGGGGGGGCTACTGTCACATTCTGACCTTTATTTCCTTTGTTTTGTATTTATTTAGTATGGTCAGGGCGTGAGTTGGGTGGGTTTTCGCACAGTTATTGTTTTGTTCGTTATTTCATGTATAGTTCCTTTATTAAAGAACATGAATAACCACCACGACGCTGCATTTTGGTCCGCCTCTCCTTCACCACAGGAAAACCCTTACAACCACAGACAGATTTCCTGAGGTGTCTTCATCAGGTATTAAATTGAAAGCATACAATGTGTAACCCTCTGCAAAATAATTTCTGTCAATACGTAAAGAGAGATCTTTTAGATGGCTCTCGGTAGCCAGGAATAGATTGTAAAATTCTCGCACAGATATGTTATTCAATTTTGGTTGGAAAGCCTTAGCAGGGACCTGACGTCCATCCTGACAGAGAGCTACATACTCTGCATTGAAGTGTTGAAAATTAAATGGGTTTTTATGTAAGCTGCCCGTTTTAGAGAAGTGATCAACCAAACCTATAACAATGTAAAGGGCCAAGAAAAAGGTTTTCTTGACTACAGATATCTACTGCCCACAGGTATGTTAAATGTTTTCATGGTAATTCTTTGGAGAGGGTAAAGGGCATTTCCTTTCATCAAAGCCTGTGAGTGAACCAGACGAACTGCCGGAAATACAGACACTTTTTTAATAAAAAGTGTTGCCCCCAAAACTTTTAATCTAATCTAAAGTCACCGTCCTGGGCAGACATCAAGCAAAACTCATCCTTGGCCCTGGTTAATTTTAGTCTTAAATCAACCAAAAAATTGAAGGACACCCACTGACGCGATGTGATCATTCTTGCTCATTTTTCAGAATAAAAGCCTGAAACTATGTCTAAAGACTGTTCACACCATGTGGAAGCCCTAGGGAAAGGAATCTGGTTGATATCCCTTTAAATGGAGGGAGGGCATGCAGTGGAACCGAGAGGTTTCAGAAAAACAGCACTTCCTGGTTGGATTTTCCTCAGGTTTTCGCCTGCAATATCAGTTCTGTTATACTCACATACAATTTTTTTGACAGTTTTGGAAACTTTTGAATGTTTTCTATCCTAATCTGCCAATTGTATGCATATTCTAGCTTCTGGGCCTGAGAAATAGGCAGTTTCATTTGGGTACATTTTTCATCCAAACATCAAAATAATGCCCCCTTGTCTCAAGAGTTAAGGGGCCGTGAAAGATTGAGCTCTGGCTTTATAGCTTCACAGGACGTGTGGTGTAAAAGAGCCATGTTGCTTGTTCTTTTAGAAAATACTTCAGAGTATTATTTTTGTTGTTTTTGGTCCAGGCCTCCTCACTTTACCACGTCTTTGACTTACTGAGTTTCTTAACCTCTGCCTTTTAGGGGCAGGCCTGAGCCTTGTACCCGGAGGTCTCTTTTTTGGTTTTCGAGACAACATCATAAGCCCCGAGCCTTCTTGATGCTCGGCATCTGGTGACGGTGTTCTGGTCGTAGCATTGGCTACAACCTCACTTACTATATTTTTAGCCGCTGATTTTAAATGTGGTTTGCTATGCTGAGGCCTCTCTAAACAGTAAAACCATCCTAAAGAGGTTACGAAATATACCTCCTATCCCAGAACCGTACATGGTCGGGGATCCATAATAGCCGGGTAAACCAACATAGTATGAGACATAGCGGTTAGGGTCGAGATGTTGGTGGTCCATAACCCTTTTAATTTATTTGTATTATGTTTATATAAATATATATATAATACTAATATTATATTATATATGTAGAGAGGTTTTTGTGGGTCTAAAGTGGAGTTTTACAATCGGTTTACCATAAGTAAATTCGATGTTTTCGCTCTGATCCGTTTTAAAACTTGTTAAGGCGATGGGTTCCCCTACAGGAAGTCCACCCCCCCGTTCAGCTGAAAAAGTGGCGCAGGGAATGCAAAAATATTATTTCGAAATATTTAACCTCCACACATTAACAAGTCCAATACCTCAAATTAAAGATAAACACCTTGTTCATCTACCTAGCATGTCAGATTTTTAAAATATTTTACGGCGAAAACACAACATATATTTATGTTAGACCACCACCAAACCAAAGAAAAAACGTAGCCATTTTTTCCAGCAAAAGATAAAAATCACAAAAGCAGGATTTTTAAAAAATCAATCACTAACCTCTTGAAAATCTTCATCAGATAACAGTCATATGACATGTTACACAGTACATTTATGTACTTTGTTCGATAATATGCATTTTATATCCATAAATATCAGTTTACATTGACGCCATGTTCAGAAAATCCTCCAAAATATCCGGAGGAATTATAGAAAGCTACGCCAGATAACAGAAATACTCATCATAAACTTTGACTAAAGATACATGTTCTACATATAATTAAAGATACACTGGTTCTTAATGCAACCGCTGTGTCACATTTTTTTTTTTACGTTACGGAAAAAGCCTAACATTGCAATAATCTGAGACGGCGCTCAGACGTAACAATATTTCTCCGCCATGTTGGAGTCAACAGAAATACAAAATTACAACATAAATATTCCCTTACCTTTGATGATCTTTCATCAGAATGTAGTGCAAGGAGTCATAGTTCAACAATAAATAATTTTGTTTCATAATGTTCAATTCTAGTGTCCAAGTAGCAGCATTTGCTACCACTTTCAGCTCACATGGCCAAAAAATTACTTCTGGTCCAGGATAACTTTGCATGAAAACTTCCAAAACTTTCAAAAGACATATTAGAGGTCGAAGAAACTGGTCACACTAAGTGCAGAATCAATCTTCAGGATGTTATAATCATATATATCCAATAGCATTCCAACCGGATCATTCGATTTCATCTGGGGCTGATTGAAACAGCCGAAGCACTCAAAGACAAACGCGCCACAACAAAATGGAATTCTTTTGCGACACCAACTACTTTCCTTCCCATTAGGTCAAAGTTCACAGCAAATGCTCCATTATATTTTCTAATGAATGAGGACATCTAGTGGAAGACGTAGGAAGTGTTTCCAGATCCATAACTTGTTGGGAAGGGAGGGGACGATGACGTCAAAGTTGCCCCAACTTTCAGGATTTCAAAACTTGTTTGGAAGTTTGCCTGCCCTGTGAGTTCTGTTATACTCACAGACATAATTCAAATGGTTTTAGAAACTTCAGAGTGTTTTCTATCCAATATTAATAATAATATGCATATATTAGCAATTTAGGACGTATTTTCATGCAGTTCACTATGGGCACGCAAATCATCCAAAGTGAAAATACTGCCCCCTATCTGTAAGTGGTTTTAAGCTCAACCAGAATGTTTTCAATATATTTCTTGTTTATACGTCATAGTAGACAGTGACTATATCGCCATCCTTTCCGTCTATATGAACTGCTCTCAGGAGGGGCACACAACTGTCTCCGACCCTTTGATAGGATATGATGTCGGTATAAACAAATATGTTGTAAAATCCTGCATGTATATCCGCAGGGAATGGGAATAATTTATCTTTCACATACGTACATTTATTGGGACCCATCCCCAACATGTAGGCTAAATTACGCTGGTTTTTATACACCCACCAGCATCCCCTGAGATTTGTACATGTTTATGTATAGGGTTGTAGATCAAGAGTATTTCCATATTGTTCTGGGTTAGGAGTTCATTCAATTCTGAGACGATCCTGTCGTATGTAATCTCACTGAGACCTACTTCCCAGGCCTCTGATAACTATATAGGCTTTGGAAAATTGGTTGTATAATTCGAACTTTAGTTATTACGATATATGTGCCTGACGCATTACTGGGGAGAGTCAGGTAGAAGCCGCTGTGTTCCGTGATGCACTCCTGTGTACACGCGAATGATGCTGTATTTATCATGCATGAGGGTATAAAAACTTCTTATGGTATAGGGGACGCTTGCGTCCCACTTGGCCAAAAGCCAGGAAAAATGCTGCGCGGCAAATTCAAATAAAATGATATAAAAATCAAACTTTCATTAAATCACACATGTAATATACTAAATTAAAGCTATACTCGTTGTGAATCCAGCCAACATGTCAGATTTTAAAAAGGCTTTTCAGAGAAAGCATAAGAATCTATTATCTGATGATAGCACAACAGTAAACAAAGAGAGTAGCATATTTCAACCCTGCAGGCGCTACACAAAACGCAGAAATAAAATATAAAACCTGCCTTACCTTCGACGAGCCTCTTTTGTTGGCACTCCAATATGTCCCATAAACATCACAATTGGTCCCTTTGTTTGATTAATTCCGTCCATATATTTCCAAAATGTCCATTTATTTGGCGCGTTTGATCCAGAAAAAACAGCTTCCAAATTGCGCAACGTCACTACAAAATATTTCAAAAGTTGCCTGTAAACTTTGCCAAAACATTTTAAACTACTTTTGTGATACAACTTGTATTGTTAAACGTTAATATTCGATCAAATTGAAGACGGGTCTATCTGTGTTCACTACAGGAAGACAACAAACCAACGCTACTTTTCAAGTCTTGCGCAACTCTCAACAGTGTTACGCAGTTCCTAGATGGCCATACTGTTTCACTGCACAAAGGAATAACCTCAACCAAATTCAAAAGACTGGTGACATCCAGTGGAAGCGGTAGGAACTGAAAACAAGTTCCTAAGAAATATCGTTTCCCAATGAGAAAACACTGAACAGACAGAGACCTCGCAAAAAAAATTCTGAAAGGTTAGTCCTCGGGGCTTTGCCTGATACATAAGTTCTGTTATACTCACAGACATGATTCAAACTGTTTTAGAAACTTCAGTGTGCTTTATATCCAAATCTACTAATAATATGCATATCTTATATTCTTGGCCTGAGTAGCAGGAAGTTGAAATTGGGCACGCTATTTATCCAAAAGTGAAAATGCTGCCCCTTATACCTTAAGAAGTTAAGGGCACTCCTCTTATTGTTGAAGCAGTCCTTTGGGTATCAGGGCGTGGTTAACGCAGCCGTGTACTTAGTTGTCTTCGGGGACTGACCCTTCTGAGGATGTACCTTCTTGGGGTTCCTTTGAATCATAATCCTCAGGATTCGTAAATATTATGCACTTCCTTAGCTGAACAATGCTCTTCCACTGTTGGCTCTGTACAAAATGAACGTCCAACAACTCTAACATTTTCAATTCCATTAGATCCCAACTTTAATAAGCATGTGCAACCTAAAATCCCAAGTCAGGCCACCATCACAAATGTTTTGGCTGCGGGTTTCCTCGTTGCTGATATGGAACTCCACGCATCCACATGGAAATCCATTCTTTCTTTGTAATTTCACCCTGTGAAATACTTTTCCTGAAGAGTCAGGGGTACCTTCCCAACGGGTCTCGTAGCCCGTGAACAACCTATACCCCTTTGTGATAACTCTCAGTTCAGGACACACAACCTTGCAAAAAACCGGCCAGTCTTCAAGCCCGTAGTCCACTCCTAAAGTCTGGTCTGTATATTCTTCTCCTTCGCCTACCGTATAGACGTTTGGAATGAGACTAACGTGAGGTAAACAATAATTCATTCATTGGAAGACCAATTGATCAGATATTAAAATATCTGAAAGTTATATTAGGAAAATTATAAGTTTGTAATCTGAATATTTTCCTTGGTGCCCCGACTTCTTAGTTAATTACAGTAACATGATTAATTTGTTTAATCGTGAAATAATAATTAAGAGAGTTATTTGATCAAATTTAGTCTTCAGTATTAATGATGCCACGACAATAGCTTGGAAAATTCAGGAAAAATATGTAACGGCTTTAGAAGCTTCTGATAGGCTGATTGACATCATTTGAGTCAATTGGAGGTGTACCTGTGGATGTATTTCAAGGCCTACCTTCAAACTCAGTGCCTCTTTCCTTGACATCATGGGAAAATCAAATGAAATCAGCCAAGACCTCAGAAAAAAAACTTGTAGACCTCCACAAGTCTGGTTCATCCTTGGGAGCAATTTCCAAATGAATGAAGGTACCACGTTCATCTATACAAACAATAGTACGCAAGGTTAAACACCATGGTAACACGCAGGCGTCATACCGCTCAGGAAGAAGATGCGTTCTGTCTCCTAGAGATTAGCGTGCTTTGGTGCGAAAAGTGCAAATCAAACCCAGAACAACAGCAAAGGACCTTGTGAATATACTGGAGGAAACAGGTATGAAAGTATATCTGTTTCCACAGTAAAACGAGTCCTATACCGAAATAACCTGAAAGGCCGCTCAGCAAGGAAGAAGCCACTGCTCCAAAATCGCCATAAAATGCCAGACTACGGATTGCAACTGCACATGGGGACAAAGATTGTGACTATTGTTATGTTTGGAGGAAAAAGGTGGAGTCTTGCATCCGTGAAGCACGGGGGTGGCAGCATCATGTTGTGGGGTTGCTTTGCTGCAGGAGGGACTGGTGCACTTCACAAAATAGATGACATCATGAGGAGAAAAAATTATGTGGATATATTGAAGCAACATCTCAAGACATCAGTCAGGAAGTTAAAGCTTGGTCGCAAATGGGTCTTCCAAATGGACAGTGACACCAAGCATACTTCCAAAGTTGTGGCTAAATTGGCCAAAGGACAAAAAATCAAGGTTTTGAAGTGGCCAGCTCTGTCAGGAGGAATGGGCCAAAATTCACCCAACTTACTGTGGGAAGCTTGTGGAAGGCTACCCAAAATGTTTGACCCAAGTTAAACAATTTAAAGATAATGCTACCAAATACTAATTGAGTGTTTGTAAACGTCTGACCAACTGGGAATGTGATGAAAGAAATAAAACCTGAAATAAATAATTTTCTCTACTATTATTCTGCCTTTTCACATTCTCGAAATAAAGTGGTGATCCTAAATGACCAAAAACATGGAATTTTTACTTGGATTAAATGTCAGGAATTTTGAAAAACTGTTTTTAAATGGATTTGGCTAAGGCAAATGTAAAATTCCGACTTCAACTGAAAGGCAACGTGCCAAGAGGACTAGACTGTAGGGTAAATATAAGAGAGGAAGCTTACCAAGAGGACTACACTGTAGAATAAATCCTGTGTATTGCCAGTGTGCCAAGAGGACTAACTGTAGAGGATTAACTGCATAGAGCCAGCATACCAAGAAGACAAGACTGTTGGGTAAATACTGTGCAGAGCCAGCATGCCAAGTGGACTAGACAGTAAGGGAAATATAAGAGGCTCATGGTTATTCTGTGTCTAACGTATGTTTATGTCTATCTAAACCATTACAGTCAACGTAGTTCTGATGCTGGTGCATCTCTATAGCTGAAAGAAGCAAGACCTGACTGAGTGAGCAGAGCAGCTTCTAGCCCCTCCCTCCTTGGCATGGCCATACCCACAGTGTGGCCCCCAGAGGAATCCCCACAGAGGTACGGTGGGTATTTAACCCAGAGAAGAGAGGTATCCTGACATATATGGGTCTGTGTGGCACTGTATTACTCCATACCTTCTACACATCAGGGGAATGAGGCTCTCTCCGGCTCCTGCTCTGGATCCAAGTCTGGCTGGTAGTCTGGTTCTACTACATTTAGCTGTGGTGACTGGTGGGCTTGCCTTGCTCTCATCTGCCTCTGTCTCTGCCTCTGGGCTGGAGTCTGTCAGATGCAGGCTCCAAGGCACCCCTCGTCCTCCGGCGTTCTCCCAGGACGGGGACTTTGTCATCGGGGGTGTTTTCTCAATTCATTACTATATGCACACTGTGGATCACAGCTACACCAGCCTGCCTGAGCCCCTGCAGTGCACAGGGAGGTCAGTGAGCGCAAGAGGGAACAGGGGACAGGACTGTGGCTGTGTGGGGAGACATATGAATTGTGTTTTAAAGACAGAGAAACAGTTTGTTTAAAGATTGATAAACAGTGTGTTTAAAGACAGAGATACAGTGTTTTAAAGACAGATAAACCGTGTTTAAAGAGTGTGTTTGTGTCTCAGAGAGTAGGTAAAGACTACTATTACAAAGGATCACATTTTCAATTGCAGGCTATACTACAATGTCCTCAATTACAGACAACAAAAGTTAAGACATACAGACGGTATGGAAAATGATACTAGATATTAGGCTGTTTGCCATGGTAACATTCTGTAGGCTAGTTTATGATTCATCAGGAGGTGCTCACTGACACATCTTCTATTTACAGTATGGATTCCCGTGAGTTGCGCTTCTCCCGCGCCATGATCTTCGCAGTTGAGGAGATAAACAACAGTTCGTACCTTCTACCGGGTATCATGCTTGGTTATCAAGTGCACGACTCCTGCAACTTGGTCCCTATGGCCGTGAAAGTGGCCTTCCAGCTGGCTAACGGCCTGGACCCCATGTTTGATACCGGAGAACAGTGCTCAGGGTCGGCTACAGTGACAGCTATCGTTGGCGAGTCTGCCTCCACACCAACCATCAGCATGTTGCGCATCATTGGCCCTTTTGGAATTCCTCAGGTAAACTTCTATGGAAAGAAATCATTCAGCCTCTTTTAATTTACTGTATTTCTACTGTATATTCTCCTATCTTTCAGGAATGAGTTAAACTTTTAATTTACTGTATTCCTAGTGTATATCCTCCTCTCTTTCAGGAATATACATTTCTGTTTGAAAATATGGAGAGAAAGGCATTTGAACATAGACTGAGAACTATGAGTCTGGAGAACATCTAGAGGCATTAAAACATGGTCTGAGGACTATCTTTCATAGGCTAGGTTGTTATGGGAGACCAGGGATTGGTGTCACAGTTTTGTGTATCCTTTTCATTCTGGCGTAATGAAAAACAATAGTTTGGCTTATTATTATTAATATCTCCCCTCCCTAAAAAACATTATTCCACTTTTATTTAACCAGGTAAGCTAGTTGAGAACAAGTTCTCATTTGCAACTGCGAACTGGCCAAGATAAGGCCAACATCAAACTACACAGCTAAATAAAATAGCAGGAAGTAGCCAATACATTAGAATTGTGAGGCCGACATGATGTTCTTTCTCATGTTTTCGACTGTCTGTTTTTACCAAGGTGAGCCACTCTTCCACCTGTGCGTGTCTGAGTGATAAGAAACAGTATCCAACCTTCTTCAGAACCATCCCCAGTGATCAGTTCCAGGCTGCCGCTCTGGCCCACCTCATCAGGCACTTCGGCTGGACCTGGATTGGGGCGGTCCGTTCCGACTCTGACTACGGTAATAACGGGATGGCTGCTTTCCTGCAGGCAGCACAAGAGGAAGGCATCTGTGTGGAGTATTCTGAAGCCTTCTCCCTTACCAACCCACTCAGTAGAGTGCAACGGGTGGCTGACGTGATCCGCAGGTGATCCATGATTACTTGTGAACTTTTCATTCATACAAGTCCAAGACAAGATTTATAAAATATATTGTTGTTGGTATATTCTCTCATTTCCAAAGCTGATCTGTGAGACCAACATGATTTGCATATCTTAAGCATGTCATAAGTGTTGATTAATACGAATGTTCATGTTCACTTCACTGAGACATTACAATGAATGACAAACATGACCAGCATATTAAGCATATGATATAATCTTGTTCCCCAGCTCCACAGCCCGGGTGGTGGTTGCATTCGTATCCTCTTGGGACATGAGAATCCTGCTGAGGGAGATGGAACGCCTGCCCTCTCCGCCCCGCCAGTGGATCGGGAGCGAGTCCTGGGTCACTGAACCAGAGATGCTGCATTTCGGCCTGTGTGCCGGGACCATCGGAATTGGCATCCAACGCTCTGTCATCCCCGGCCTCAGGGACTTCCTCCTGGACCTCTCCCCACAGAAGGTGTCCAACTCTCCCCTGCTCACTGAGTTCTGGGAAGCAGCCTTCGGCTGTAGGCTGGGTATAGGTATCTATCTATCTGTCCGTCCATCCGTCGTCCATCCGTCTGTCTGTCTGTCTCTCTGTCTCTCTGTCTCTCTCTCTTTCTGTCTATCTGTAGGGACCTCTACAGGTGTTGGGGTTGAGGAGAAAGTGTGTGATGGCAGTGAGGATATACAGCAGCTAAAGACCCCCTACACAGATACATCCCAGCTGCGTGTCACTAACATGGTGTATAAAGCTGTTTATGCCATAGCACACGCCATCCACAGCATCGTTTGTGAAGAGAGAGAAAACTCCACTGTGAACTGTGACAAAAACCTTAATGTGAAGCCAACACAGGTGAATGACAAGTCTATAGTCTAATTTCCTGGTGAATATGTTTGTTTATACTATATGTATGAAGGCCTAGGAGTTCTCATTATACTTTACAACTTCTTCTGAAGTAACACATCTGATAAATATGATTTAAATTAATGTTCTGTTTCTCTCTCTCCATCTCTCTTCCCTTCTCTCCTTATCTCTCTTTCCATATTTCTTCCCCTTTCTCCATCTCTCATCTCTCTATTCCCCTCTCTCCATCTATCTCTCCATCTCTCATCCTCTCACTCATCTATCTCTTCCCTTATCTCCATTTCTCTTCATCTCTCTCCCTCCCTTGCCCTTTTAACCCCCAGGTCCTGGAGAGATTGAGGAGGGTGAACTTCTCTCGTAACGGGTACCAGGTGTCTTTCGATGCCAACGGGGACCCAGTGGCCACCTATGAGCTGGTCAACTGGCAGATACAGGAGAGTGGGAAGATGGAGTTTGTGACAGTGGGGCGCTATGATGGGTCTCTGCCTCTTGACCAGAGGCTTGACATCGAGAGGGAAATCACCTGGGTAAAGAACAGTACACAAGTACCTGTGTCAGTGTGCAGTGAGAGCTGTCCCCCAGGCACTCGTAAGGCTATACAGAAAGGAAAGCCTGTATGCTGTTATGACTGTATCCAATGTGCAGAGGGAGAAATAAGTGATAACACAGGTAGGACTATAGGAACAGTTGGTAAAATTGTGTAGTAATTTCTATCACGGTTTGTTCATATTACCACACTGCAAAGGTTGTGCCTGTCAATCATGTTCCTATTCTTATTATCTTATGTAAGCTGCACATTAATTAAACATTCTTTATTGTATACTTACAAAGTGCAGCATTGTGGGACATGTATTTGTAAATAAATAAAACCTGAATCTATTATTATTAACATTTGATATCTGTTGTTTTGTCCTGGTCAGATTCTTCAGACTGTCTGATCTGTCCAGAAGAGTACTGGCCCAACGCTGAGAGAGACCGCTGTATCCTTAAGCCTGTGGAGTTCCTGTCCTTCCACGAGGTTCTCGGAATCATCCTGACCGCCTGCTCTGTGGGCGGGGCTCTACTGGCCATCGCCACGGCAGCTGTCTTCTACCGCCACCGAAATTCTGCCATCGTCAGGGCCAACAACTCTGAGCTGAGCTTCCTGCTGCTCTTCTCCTTGGCTCTGTGTTTTCTGTGTTCTCTTACTTTCATTGGCCGGCCCTCTGAGTGGTCCTGTATGCTGCGTCACACAGCGTTTGGGATCACCTTCGTCCTCTGTATCTCTTGTGTTCTGGGGAAAACAATAGTGGTGTTGATGGCCTTCAGGGCTACGCTTCCAGCCAGTAATGTCATGAAATGGTTTGGTCCTCAACAGCAGAGATTGACTGTAGTGTCCTTCACGTTTGTCCAGGCTTTGATATGCACTCTGTGGTTGGTCCTGTCCCCTCCCTTCCCCATTAAAAACCTCACTACCTACAAGGAAAAGATCATTCTAGAGTGTGATGTGGGTTCAGCTATTGGTTTCTGGGCTGTGTTGGGCTATATAGGACTCCTGTCTCTCTTGTGCTTTGTGCTGGCTTTTCTGGCTCGGAAGCTGCCTGATAACTTCAATGAGGCCAAATTCATCACCTTCAGCATGCTCATATTCTGTGCAGTCTGGATCACCTTTATCCCAGCTTATGTCAGCTCTCCTGGGAAGTTGACTGTAGCTGTGGAGATCTTTGCCATCATCACCTCTAGCTTTGGGTTGTTCTTTCTATTATTTGTTCCTAAATGCTTTATTATTCTGTTCAGGCCGGAGAAGAACACCAAGAAACACCTCATGGAGAAGACATCCAATGATAAACGTTATTAAGAAATGATAGAGGGGAACAAACATTGTAACGTTCAGTTATATGGTTTATCATACAGTTAGGTAGGACTACTCTGACAGAGATGAACAACAATTTAGCAGATAATCATTGGTAACATTGTAACTAGTAACATGACAGGTTCACATTAGATATTCCAATGTTATGAGAGATTGTTCAAATCTAGAGTGTTAAAATCTGATTTGACCTGCTACATGATGTGATTAGCAGTAGTCTACAGAGTGGAACCACTTCCATGTTGTTGGAGAAAAGCTTTAACCTATATGAATTGATATAACATTGAAGTGCATGTGTTCAATTGATATTGTAACTCATCAATTTATGTATGATAATATAATAAACATTTTCCTACACAGTTGAAGTGGGAAGTTTACATACACTTAGTTTATAGTCATTGCAACTCGTTTTTCAACAACTCCACACTTTTCTTGTTCACAAATTGTAATCTACTCTGTACATGACACAAGGAATTTTTCCAACAATTGTTTACAGATAGATTATTTTACTTTTAATTCACTGTTTCACACTTCCAGTGGGTGAGATGTTTACATGCACTTAGTTGACTGTGCCTTTATACAGCTTGGACAATTCCAGAAATATATGTCATGGCATTAGAAGCTTCTGATATGTTGATTGACATCATTTGAGTCAATTGGAGGTGTACCTGTGGATGTATTTCAAGGCCTACCTTCAAACTCAGTGCCTCTTTGTTTGACATCATGGTAAAATCAAATGAAATCGGCCATTACCTCAGAAAAAAAAAGATAGACCTCCACAGTCTGGTTTATCCTTGGGAGCAATTTCCAAACGCCTGAAGGTACCACGTTCATCTGTACAAACAATAGTACTGTCTCGCCCTTGTTTCTCTATGGTGTAGTAAGTCAGTGCGTGACTACGAGTTATTCTAGTTCATAATTTCTATATTGTGTTCGATATTTTATTTTCTATGTTGGTGTTTTGTTTGATTCCCAATTAGAGGCAGCTGATAATCGTTGTCTCTAATTGGGGATCATATATAGGTAGATATTTGTCCCACCTGTGTTTGTGAGATTTTATTTTGTGTTTATGCATGTGTTCCATGTAGTCAAGTTCCGTTGTTCGTTTATTTGATTTATTGTTTTTGGTTTAAGTTTCACTTTGGAATAAATATGTGGAACTCAATATCAGCTGTGCCTTGCTCCAGTTCTTACGATAACCGTGACAAGTACGCAAGTAAAAACACCATGGGACAATGCATGCGTCGTACCGCTCAGGAGGAATATGTGTTCTATCTCCTAGAGTTTAAAGTACTTTTGTGCGAAAATTGCAAATCAATCCTAGAACAACAACAAAGGACCTTGTGAAGATGCTGGGAAAACAGGTACGAAAGTATTTATATCCACAGTAAAACGAGTCCTATATTGACATGACCTGAAAGGCCGCTCAGCAAGGAAGAAGCCACTGCTCCACAACCAACATAACAATGCCAGACTACTGTTTTCAACTGCACATGGGGAGAAAGTGACCATCGTTATGTTTGGAGGAAAAGTGGGAGTCTTGCAAGCCAAAGAACACCATCCCCACCATGAAGCACGGGGTGGCAGCATCATGTTGTGGGGTAGCTTTGCTGCAGGAGGGACTGGTGCACTTCACAAAATAGATGGCATCATGAGGAGATAAAATTATGTGGATATATTGAAGCAACATCTCAAGACATCAGTCAGGAAGTTAAAGCTTGGATGCGAATGGGTCTTCCAAATGTACAGTGACCCCAAGCATACTTCCAAAGTTGTGACAAAAAGGGCCTAAAGACTACAAAGTCAAGGTATTGGAGTGGCCATCACAAAGCCCTGACCTCAATGCAATAGAACATATGTGGGCAGAACTGAAAAAGCATGTGTGAGCGAGGAGGCCGACAAACCTAACTCAGTTACACAGCTCTGTCAGGAGGAATGGGCCACAATTCACCCAACTTATTGTGGGAAGCTTGTGGAAGGCTACACGAAATGTTTGACCCAAGTTAAAAAATGTAAAGGCAATTCTACCAAATTCTATATGAGTGTATGTACACTTCTGACCCACTGAGAATGTAGTGAAAGAAATTAAAGCTGAAATAACTAATTTTCTCTACTATTATTCTGACTTTTCACATTCTTAAAATTAAGTGGTGATCCTAACTGACCTAAGACAGGGAATTTTTACTTGGATTAAAAGTCAGGAATTTTGAAAAACTGAGTTTAAATGTATTTGGCAAAGGTGAATGTACACTTCTGACTTCAACTGTAAGTGAGGCAACTTACCAAGAGGACTATATTGTTGGGGAAATATAAGAGAGGAAGCTTACCAAGAGGACTAGACTATAGCAGAAATACTGTGAAGAGCTAAAGTGCCTAGAGGACTAGACTGTTGGGTAAATACTGTGCAGTGCCAGCGTGCCAAGAGCACTAGACAGTACGAGAAATATAAGAGAGGAAGCTTACCAAGAGCACTAGACAGTACGAGAAATATAAGAGAGGAAGCTTACCAAGAGCACTAGACAGTACGAGAACTATAAGAGAGGAAGCTTACCAAGAGCACTAGACAGTACGAGAACTATAAGAGAGGAAGCTTACCAAGAGCACTAGACAGTACGAGAACTATAAGAGAGGAAGCTTACCAAGAGCACTAGACAGTACGAGAACTATAAGAGAGGAAGCTTACCAAGAGGACTAGACAGTACGAGAACTATAAGAGAGGAAGCTTACCAAGAGCACTAGACAGTACGAGAACTATAAGAGAGGAAGCTTACCAAGAGGACTAGACAGTACGAGAAATATAAGAGAGGCTCGTGGTTATTAATTCTAATGTATGTCTAAACCATTACAGTCAGTTCTGATGCTGCTGCTGTATGCTGCTGCATACACTCTCTATAGCTGAAAGAAGCAGAACCTAACTGAACCTAGCAGAGCAGCCTCTAGCCCCTCCCTCCTTGGCATGGCATTACCCACAGTGTGGCCCCCAGAGGAATCCCCACAGAGGTACGGTGGGTATTTAACCCAGAGAAGGGAGGTATCCTGACCTATGTGGGTCTGTATGGCGCTGTATTACTCCATACCTTCTACACATCAGGGGAATGAGGCTCTCTCCGGCTCCTGCTCTGGATCCAAGTCTGGCTGGTAGTCTGGTTCTACTACATCTAGCTGTGGTGGCTGGTGGGCTTGCCTTGCTCTCGTCTGCCTCTGTCTCTGCCTCTGGGCTGGAGTCTATCAGATGCAGGCTCCAAGGCACCCCTCGTCCTCCGGCATTCTCCCAGGACGGGGACTTTGTCATCGGGGGTGTTTTCTCAATCCACAACTACATGCACACTGTGGAACACAGCTACACCAGCTTGCCTGAGCCCCTGCAGTGCACAGGGAGGTCAGTGAGCGCAAGAGGGAACAGGGGACAGGACTGTGGCTGTGTGGGGAGACAGATAAATTGTGTTTTAAAGACACGGAGACACACTGTTTAAAGACAGATAAACAGTGTGTTTAATGACAGGTAAACAGTGTTTTAAAGACAGGTAAACAGTGTGTTTAATGACAGGTAAACAGTGTTTTAAAGACAGGTAAACAGTGTTTTAAAGACAGATAAACAGTGTGTTTAATGACAGGTAAACAGTGTTTTAAAGACAGATAAACCGTGTGTTTGTGTCTGAGAGAGTAGATAAAGCCTACTGTTACAAAGTGTCTCATTTTCAAATGCAGGCAATACTACAATGTCCTCAATTACAGTTATCAAATGTGAAGGCATGTAGACAGTGTGGAAAATAAGGCTAGATTTTAAGATGTTTGTCCTCGTATATCCATATATTCTGTAGGCTAATTTACCGTTTAGTCAAGAGGTGCTCACTCATCTACCTTCTATTTACAGTTTGGATTCCCGTGAGTTGCGCTTCTCGCGCGCCATGGTCTTCGCAGTTGACGAGATAAACAACAGTTCAGACCTTCTACCAGGTGTCACACTCGGTTATCAAGTGCACGACTCGTGCACCACGGTCCCCATGGCCGTGAAAGTGGCCTTCCAGCTGGCTAATGGCCTGGACCCAATGTTTGATACCGGAGAACAGTGCTCGGGGTCGCCTACAGTGACAGCTATCGTGGGCGAGTCTGGCTCCACGCCAACCATCAGCATGTTGCGCATCATCGGCCCTTTCGGCATTCCTCAGGTAAACTAATGTGGAAAGAAATCATTCAGCTTATTTTAAACTTACTGTATTCCTACTTTATATTCTCCTCTCCTTCAGGAATATACATTTCTGTGTGAAATTATGTGGAGAAAGGCATTTGAACATAGACTGAGAACTATGAGTCTGGAGAACTTGTAGTGGCATTAAAACATGATCTGAGGATTATCTTTCATAGGCTAGGTTGTTATGGGAGACCAGGGATTAGTGTCACACCTTTTACTCATGTTTTTCACAACACCAGTATGTCTTATAATACTATTATCAATATGAATAGAACGACCAAGATAGAAACAGGTAGAAATATGTATCCTTTTCAATCTGGCCCAATGAAAAACAATACATTATTATTATTAATGTCTCCCTAACATCATACAACACAGCTAAACAAAAAAGCAGGAAGTTGCCAATAACTAAAACTTGTTTGGTCAACATGATGTTCTTTCTCATGTTTTCGACTGTCTGTTTTTAACTAGGTGAGCCACTTTTCCACCTGTGCGTGTCTGAGTGATAAGAAACAGTATCCAACCTTCTTCAGAACCATCCCCAGTGATCAGTTCCAGGCTGCTGCTCTGGCCCACCTCATCAGGCACTTCGGCTGGACCTGGATTGGGGCGGTCCGTTCCGACTCTGACTACGGTAATTACGGGATGGCGGCTTTCCTACAGGCAGCACAAGAGGAAGGCATCTGTGTGGAGTATTCTGAAGCCTTCTCCCGTACCAGCCCACTCAGCAGAGTGCAACGGGTGGCCGACGTGATCCGCAGGTGATCCATGATTACTTGTGAACTTTTCATTCATACAAATGCAAGACCATAATTACAAAAAAAATGCTATTGTCATTAATGTATCTCTTTTCCAAAAGCTGATTTTATTTTAACTAGGCAAGTCAGTTAAGAACAAATTCTTATTTTCAATGATGGCCTAAGAACAGTGGGTTAACTGCCTGTTCAGGGGCAGACGGACAGAATTGTACCTTGTCAGCTCAGGGGTTTGAACTTGCAACCTTCTGGTTACTAGTCCAACACTCTAACCACTAGGCAAGACTGCCACCCTGTGAGACCAATATGATTTGCATATCTTAATCATGTCAAAAGTGTTGATTAATACTAATGTTCACTTCACTGAGACATTCCAGTGAATGACAAACATGACCAGCATATTAAGCATATGATATAATCATGTTCCCCAGCTCCACAGCCCGGGTGGTGGTTGCATTCGTATCCTCTTGGGACATGAAAATCCTGCTGAGGGAGATGGAACGCCTGCCCTCTCCACCCCGCCAGTGGATCGGGAGCGAGTCCTGGGTCACTGACCCAGATATGTTGCGCTTCGGCCTGTGTGCCGGGGCCATCGGAATTGGCATCCAACGCTCTGTCATCCCGGGCCTCAGGGACTTCCTCCTGGACCTCTCCCCACAGAAGGTGTCCAAGTCTCCCACACTCACTGAGTTCTGGGAGGGAGCCTTTGGCTGTCGGCTGGGGACAGGTATCTATCTATCTATCTATCTATCTATCTATCTATCTATCTATCTATCTATCTATCTATCTATCTATCTATCTATCTATCTATCTATCTATCTATCTATCTATCTATCTATCTATCTATCTATCTATCTATCTATCTATCTATCTATCTATCTATCTATCTATCTATCTATCTATCTATCTATCTATCTATCTATCTATCTATCTGTCTATCTATCTGTCTATCTGTCTGTCTGTCGGTCTGTCGGTCTGTCTGTCGGTCTGTCTATCTGTAGGGACCTCTACAGGTGTTGGGGTTGAAGAGAAGGTGTGTGATGGCAGTGAGGATATACAGCAGCTACAGGCCCCCTACACAGATACATCCCAGCTGCGTGTCACTAACATGGTGTATAAAGCTGTTTATGCCATAGCACACGCCATCCACAGCATCGTTTGTGAAGAGAGAGAAAACTCCACTGTGAACTGTGACAAAAACCTTAATGTGAAGCCAACACAGGTGAATGACAAGTCTGTAGTATCATTTCCTGATAAATATGTTTATTTCAACTACATGTATGAAGGCCTAGGAGTTCTCATTATACTTTACAACTTCTTCTGAATTAACACATCTGATAAAAATGAGTTGAATTTATGTTCTGTTTCTCTCTCCATCTATCTTCCCTTTTCTCAATTTCTCTCTTTCCATCTTTCTTCCCCTTTCTCCATCTCTCATCTCTCTCTTCCCCTCTCTCCATCTATCGCTCTATCTCTCTTCCCCTCACTCATCTCTGTCTTCCCTTATCTCCATCTCTCTTCACCTTTCTCCTTCTCACTCGTCCCATCTCTCTCTCTCTCTCTCTCTCCCTTGACCTTCCAACCCCCAGGTCCTGGAGAGATTGAGGGGGGTGAACTTCTCTCGTAACGGGTACCAGGTGTCTTTCGATGCCAACGGGGACCCAGTGGCCACCTATGAGCTGGTCAACTGGCAGAGACAGGAGAGTGGGAAGATGGAGTTGGTGACAGTGGGGCTCTATGATGGGTCCCTGCCTCCTGACCAGAGGCTTGACATCGAGAGGGAAATCACCTGGGTAAAGAACAGTACACAAGTACCTGTGTCAGTGTGCAGTGAGAGCTGTCCCCCAGGCACTCGTAAGGCTATACAGAAAGGAAAGCCTGTATGCTGTTATGACTGTATCCAATGTGCAGAGGGAGAGATCAGCAATAACACAGGTAGGACTATAGGAACAGTTGGCATAGAATGTGTAGTAAATTCTATCACGGTTTACTAAGTTGTGGATTATTCATATTAACAGCACAACAAAGGCATAGTAGTGAATCTATTATTACTGACATTTGATGTCTGTTACATTGTCCTGGTCAGATTCTTCAGACTGTCTGATCTGTCCCGAGGAGTACTGGCCCAACGCTGAGAGCGACCGCTGTGTCCCTAAGCCTGTGGAGTTCCTGTCCTTCCACGAGGTCCTCGGAATCATCCTGACCGCCTGCTCTGTGGGCGGGGCTTGTCTGGCCATCGCCACGGCAACTGTCTTCTACCGCCATCGAACTTCGGCCATCGTCAGGGCCAACAACTCTGAGCTGAGCTTCCTGCTGCTCTTCTCCTTGGCTCTGTGTTTTCTGTGTTCTCTCACTTTCATTGGCCAGCCCTCTGAATGGTCCTGTATGCTGCGTCACACAGCGTTTGGGATCACCTTCGTCCTCTGCATCTCTTGTGTTCTGGGGAAAACAATAGTGGTGTTGATGGCCTTCAGGGCTACGCTTCCAGCCAGTAATGTCATGAAATGGTTTGGTCCTCCACAGCAGAGATTGACAGTAGTGTCCTTCACGTTTGTCCAGGCTATGATATGCACTCTGTGGTTGGTCCTGTCCCCTCCCTTCCCCATTAAAAACCTCACTACCTACAAGGAAAAGATCATTCTAGAGTGTGATGTGGGTTCAGCTATTGGTTTCTGGGCTGTGTTGGGCTATATAGGACTCCTGGCTCTCTTGTGCTTTGTGCTGGCGTTTCTGGCTCGGAAGCTGCCTGATAACTTCAATGAGGCCAAATTCATCACCTTCAGCATGCTCATATTCTGTGCAGTCTGGATCACCTTTATCCCAGCTTATGTCAGCTCTCCTGGGAAGTTGACTGTAGCTGTGGAGATCTTTGCCATCATCACCTCTAGCTTTGGGTTGTTCTTTCTATTATTTGTTCCTAAATGCTTTATTATTCTGTTCAGGCCGGAGAAGAACACCAAGAAACACCTCATGGAGAAGACATCCAATGATAAACGTTATTAAGAAACGATTGAGGGAGATTAACATTGTAACGTTCAGTTATATGGTTTATCATACAGTTAGGTAGAACTACTCTGACAGAGATGAACAACGTTTTAGCAGGTGATCATTGGTAACATTGTAACTAGTAACATGACACAGGTTCACTTTAGATATTCCAATGTTATGTGAGATTGGTGAAATCTAGAGTGTTAAAGTGATTTTACTAATGCCCTAGATTATAGACAGTGCTGTGCCGCCTTGTTCATTGATTTATCTAAAGCTTTTGACACTGTCGACCATGCGATTCTTTTGAGTAAGCTGTTGTCATTAACACTGGGATTGGATGCCTTTCGTTGGTTTCATGACTATGTAAAGGATAGAAGTCAGGCTGTTAGAGTCAACGGCATCCAGTCGGAGCCATTGGAGTTGGTTAAAGGGGTCCCACAAGGTTCTATACTTGGTCCATTACTGTTCACTCTCTACATAAACAATATCGGTGATGAGATAAGAAAGTGTCAAATTCATGTATATGCTGATCACACGTCATGTACTCTATCACTTCAACTGCTGACCAAGCATTATCACTGTATTTTATACAGCTGAAACTTGATGCAAAGAAAACACATTTTATGATTTCAATAGGTTCAAAAAGTTGGTTGAAAATACACTTGCTCTTACGAGCTTAGATAGTTCTCGAATAATCAGGTCTCTGCATATAAATACGTATGGATATGGTTGGATGATAAACTCTTTTAAAATGCATATTGACAAACTTTGTAGATGGCTAAAAATCAAGCTAGGCTTCTTCTATAGAAACAGGACATGCTTGTCTTCTACAAATAGAAGACAAATGATGCAAGCTACTTTTATGTCTGTTATTGATTATTGGGATATTATTTACCTGCATGCAACTGCATCAACACTGAAAGCTACCTTCTAATTTATCATCACTCATCAATATTAGAATTATATATCCTAAAACCAGGTTACAAGCATGGATTACACTTGAGGCCCATGTGATTTCCACAGAGTTGGGTATGGCTGCCTTTTCCTAATACTCTCCTTGCCTATGGAATAGCCTGCAGACTAAACTTAAACTTGAGACTCTTGTCCCCCTTGATCATTTTAAATATTTATTGGAGCATATTTATTTTTGAATTGCTTGTAACTGTTTCGGGAAAGACAAGTTCATGTGCTGTTAGTAGAATAACCTACGTGTAAATTAAATCTCTTGCTGTATTTTTATTGTGTTATCTGTGATCATTTTGTTTGTCTTGTTTAGTGTTTTAATCATTGTACATAAACTATATGTGTAAACATGTATACCCAGGGCCCAGCTGTAACAGAGACCTTGGTCTCAGGCTGTGTTCCTTGTTGAAATGAAGGTAAACATTTAAAAAAATGTTTTTATCTAATTTGACCTGCTACATGATGTGATTAGCAGTAGTCTACAGAGTGGAACCACTTCCATGTTGTTGGAGAAAAGCTTTAACCTATATGAATTGATATAACATTGAAGTGAGTGTGTTCAATTGATATTGTAATTCATCAATTTATGTATGATAATAATATAATTAACATTTTCATACACAGTTGAAGTGGGAAGTTTACATACACTTAGGTTGGAGTCATTTCAACTTGTTTTTCAACAATTCCACACATTTATTGTTAACAAATTATAGTTTTGGCAAGTCTGTCAGGACATCTAAGTAATTCCTACAACAATTGTTTACAGGCAGATTATTTAACTTATAATTACTGTTTCACAACTCCAGTGGGTGAGACGTTTACATATACTAAGTTGACTGTGCTTTTAAACAGCTTGGAATATTCCAGAAAAATATGTCATGGCTCTGATAGGCTTATTGACGTCATTTGAGTCAATTGGAGGTGTACATGTGAATGTATTTCAAGGACTACCTTCAAACTCAGTGTCTCTTTGCTTCACATCATGGTCAAATCAAATCAGAAAAAAACTTGTTGACCTCCACAAGTCTGGTTCATGCTTGGGAGCAATTTCCAAACGCCTGGAGGTACCACGTTCATCTGTACAAACAATAGTATGCAAGTATAAACACCATGGGACCATGCAGCCGTCATACCACTCAGGAAGTAGAAGCATTCTGTCTCCTAGAGATTAATGTACTTTGGTGCGAAAAGTGCAAATCAATCCCAGAACAACAGCAAAGGACCTTGTGAACATGCTGGAGGAAACAGGTACAAAAGTATCTATATCCACGGTAAAACGAGTCCTATATCAACATAACCTGATAGGCCTCTCAGCAAGGAAGAGGCCACTGCTCCAAAAACGCCATAAAAATGCCAGACTACGATTTGCAACTGCACATGGGAACAAAGATGGTGACCATCGTTGTGTTTGGAGGAAAAAGGGGGAGTCTTGCAAGCCGAAGAACGCCATCCCAACCGTGAAGCACCGGGGTGGCAGCATCATGTTGTGGGGTTGCTTTGCTGCAGGAGTGAATGGCGCACTTCACAAAATAGATGGCATCATGAGGAGAAAAAATGATGTGGATATATTGAAGCAACATCTCAAGACATCAGTCAGGAAGTTAAAGCTTGGTTGCTAATGGGTCTTCCAAATGGACTGTGACCCCAAGCATACTTCCAAAAATGGCCTAAGGACAACAAAGTCAAGGTATTGGAGTGGCCATCACATAGCCCAGACCTCAATGCAATAGAACATTTGTGGGCAGATCTGAAAAAGCATGTGCAATCAAGGAGGCCGACAAACCTGACTCAGTTACACCATCTCTATCAAGAGGAATGGGCCAAGATTCACCCAACTTATTGTGGGAAGCTTGTGGAAGGCTACCCAAAACGTTTGACACAGTTAAACAATTTAAAGGCAATGCTACCAAATACTAATTGAGTGTATGTAAACTTCTGACCCACTGGGAATGTAATGAAATAAATAAAAGCTGAAATAAAACATTTTCTCTACTAGATTCTGACTTTTCACATTCTTAAAATAAAGTGGTGATCCTAACTGACCTAAAACAGGGAATTTTTACTTGAAAAACTGAGTTTAAATGTATTTGGCTAAGGTGAATGTAAACTTCTGACTTTAACTGTAAGTAAGGCAACGTGCAAAGAGGACTAGACTGTAGGGGAAATATAAGAGAGCAAGCTTACCAAGAGGACTAGACTTTAGAATAAATACTGTGTACTGCCAGCATACCAAGAGGACTATACTGTATTGGTAATATAAGAGAGAAATAGGACCAATAGGACTAGACTTTTGAATAAATACTGTGTACTGCCAGCGTACCAAGAAGACTAGACTATATGGGAAGTACTGAGAAGTGCCTGAATGCCAAGAGGACCAGATTGTAGGGGAAAAATAAGAGAGGCAGCGAGCCAAGACGTCTAGACTATAGAGGAAATATAAGTCAGGTAAAGTGAAAAATTGACTAGACTTTTGAATAAATACAGTGAAGAACCAGCGTGCCAAGAGCACTAGACCGTAAGAGAAATATAAGAAAGGCTCATGGTTATTCTGTGTCTAATGTATGTTTTTGTCTATCTAAACCATTCCAGTCAACGTATTTCTGATGCTGGTGCATACACTCTCTATAGCTGAAATAAGCAGGGTGAGCAGAGCAGCTTCTAACCCCTCCCTCCTTGGCATGGCCG
Organism: Oncorhynchus tshawytscha; assembly: GCF_018296145.1. Classification (NCBI taxonomy): domain Eukaryota; kingdom Metazoa; phylum Chordata; class Actinopteri; order Salmoniformes; family Salmonidae; genus Oncorhynchus; species Oncorhynchus tshawytscha. Next base: position 54,334,909 of record NC_056442.1, on the reverse strand, counting down.
TACCCACAGTGTGGCCCCCAGAGGAATCCCCACAGAGGTACAGTGGGTATTTAACCCAGACAAGAGAGGTATCCTGACCTATGTGGTTCTGTGTGGCGCTGTGCTACCCCATACCCTTTACACATCAGAGGAATGAGGCTCTCTCCGGCACCTGCACTGGATCCAAGTCTGGCTGGTAGTCTGGGTCTACTACATCTAGCTGTGGTGGCTGGTGGGCTTGCCTTGCTCTCGTCTGCCTCTGCCTCTGCCTCTGGGCTGGAGTCTGTCAGATGCAAGCTCCAAGGCACCCCTCGTCCTCCGGCGTTCTCCCAGGACGGGGACTTTGTCATCGGGGGTGTTTTCTCCATCCACAGCTACATGCACACTGTGGATTACAGCTTCACCAGCCTGCCTGAGCCCCTGCAGTGCACAGGGAGGTCAGTGAACGCAAGAAGGAACAGGGGACAGGACTCTGGCTGTGTGGGGACACAGATAAATTGTGTTTTAAAGACACGGAGACAGTGTTTAAAGACAGAGAACAGTGTTTTTAAAGACAGGAAAACAATATTTTAAAGACATATAACCATTGTTTTAAAGACAGATAAACAGTGTTTTTAAGACAGATAAACAGTGTGTTTGTGTCTGAGAGAGTAGATAAAGCCTACTGTTACAAAGTGTCACATTTTCAAATGCAGGCTATACTACAATGTCCTCAAGTACCGATATCAAATGTGTAGGCATGTAGACAGTGGAAAATAAGATTAACTATGGAGATGTTTGCCCTCGTATAACCATATATTCTATAGGCTAGTTTACCATTTAGTCAAGTGGTGCTCACTCACCTATCTTCTATTTACAGTTTGAACTCCCGTGAGTTGCGCTTCTCGCGCGCCATGGTCTTCGCAGTTGACGAGATAAACAACAGTTCGGATCTCCTACCGGGTGTCACGCTCGGATATCAAGTGCACGACTCGTGCAACACGGTCCCCATGGCCATGAATGTGGCCTTCCATCTGGCTAACGGCCTGGACCCAATGTTTGATACCGGAGAACAGTGCTCGGGGTCGCCTACAGTAACAGCTATCGTGGGCGAGTCTGCCTCCTCGCCAACCATCAGCATGTTGCGCATCATCGGCCCTTTTGGAATTCCTCAGGTAATCTCCTATGGAAAGAAATCATTCAGCTTCTTTTAATTTATTTCTATTGCCTCTCCTTCAGGAATGAGTTCAACTTTTAATTTGCCAAGTTCCAATTGTATTCTCCGGTCTTTCAGGAATTTACATTTCTGTGTGAAATTTTGAGGAGAAAAGCATTTGAACATAGACTCAGTACTATGAGTCTGGAGAACTTCTGTAGGCATTAAAACATGCTCTGAGGACTATAGGCTAGGTTGTTATGGGAGACCAGGGATTAGTGTCACACCTTTTACTCATGTTTTTCATAGCACCAGTATGTCTTATAATACTATTATCAATATGAATAGAACAACAAAGATAGAAACGGGCAGAAATATGTATCCTTTTCAATCTGGCCCAATGAAAAACAATACATTATTATTATTAATGTCTCCCTCACATCATACAACACAGCTAAACAAAAAAGCAGAAAGTAGCCAATAACTGAGACTCGTTTGGTCAACATGATGTTCTTTCTCATGTTTTCGACTGTCTGTTTTTAACTAGGTGAGCCACTTTTCCACCTGTGCGTGTCTGAGTGATAAGAAACAGTATCCAACCTTCTTCAGAACCATCCCCAGTGATCAGTTCCAGGCTGCCGCTCTGGCCCACCTCATCAGGCACTTCGGCTGGACCTGGATTGGGGCGGTCCGTTCCGACTCTGACTACGGTAATTACGGAATGGCGGCTTTCCTACAGGCAGCACAAGAGGAGGGCATCTGTGTAGAGTATTCTGAAGCCTTCTCCCGTACCAGCCCACTCAGCAGAGTGCAACGGGTGGCCGACGTGATCCGCAGGTGATCCATGATTACTGGTGAACTTTTCATTCACACAAATGCAAGCCCATATTTATAAAAAATACTATTGTTAATGATTTCTCTCTTTTCCAAAAGCTGATCTGTGAGACCAACATGATTTGCATTTCTTAATTACGTCAAAAGTGTTAATTAATACTAATGTTCATGTTCACTTCACTGAGACATCACAATGAATGACAAACATGACCAGCATATTAAGCATATGATATAATCATGTTACCCAGCTCCACAGCCCGGGTGGTGGTTGCATTTGTATCCTACAGGGACATGAAAATCTTGCTGAGGGAGATTGACCGCCTGCCCTCTCCGCGCCGCCAGTGGATCGGGACTGAGTCCTGGGTCACTGACCCAGATATGCTGCGTTTCGGCCTGTGTGCCGGGGCCATCGGATTTGGCATCCAACGCTCTGTCATCCCTGGCCTCAGGAACTTCCTCCTGGACCTCTCCCCACAGAAGGTGTCCAACTCTCCCCTGCTCACTGAGTTCTGGGAGGGAGCCTTTGGCTGTAGGCTGGGGACAGGTATCTATCTATCGATCTATCTATCTATCGATCTACCTATCTATCTTTCGATCGATCAATTGATCGATCTATCTATCTATCTGTCTGTCTGTCTGTCTGTCTGTCTGTCTGTCTGTCTGTCTGTCTGTCTGTCTGTCTGTCTGTCTGTCTGTCTGTCTGTCTGTCTGTCTGTCTGTCTGTCTGTCTGTCTGTCTGTCTGTCTGTCTGTCTGTCTGTCTGTCTGTCTGTCTGTCTGTCTGTCTGTCTGTCTGTCTGTCTGTCTGTCTGTCTGTCTGTCTGTCTGTCTGTCTGTCTGTCTGTCTGTCTGTCTGTCTGTCTGTCTGTAGGGACCTCTACAGGTGTTGGGGTTGAAGAGAAGGTGTGTGATGGCAGTGAGGATATACAGCAGCTACAGGCCCCCTACACAGATACATCCCAGCTGCGTGTCACTAACATGGTGTATAAAGCTGTTTATGCCATAGCACACGCCATCCACAGCATCGTTTGTGAAGAGAGAGAAAACTCCACTGTGAACTGTGACAAAAACCTTAATGTGAAGCCAACACAGGTGAATGACAAGTCTGTAGTATCATTTCCTGATAAATATGTTTATATAGACAACATGTATGAAGGCCTAGGAGTTCTCATTATACTTTACAACTTCTTCTGAAGTAACACATCTGATCAATTTGAGTTGAATTTATGTTCTGTTTCTCTCTCCATCTATCTTCCCTTTTCTCAATTTCTGTCTTTCCATCTTTCTTCACCTTTCTCCATCTCTCATCTCTCTCTTCCCCTCTCTCCATCTATCGCTCCATCTCTCTTCCCCGCACTCATCTCTGTCTTCCCTTATCTCCATCTCTCTACACCTCTCTCCTTCTCTCACGTCCCCTCTCTCTCTCTCCCTTGACCTTCCAACCCCCAGGTCCTGGAGAGATTGAGGAGGGTGAACTTCTCTCGTAACGGGTACCAGGTGTCTTTCGATGCCAACGGGGACCCAGTGGCCACCTATGAGCTGGTCAACTGGCAGAGACAGGAGAGTGGGAAGATGGAGTTTGTGACAGTGGGGCGCTATGATGGGTCTCTGCCTCCTGACCAGAGGCTTGACATCAGGAGGGAAATCACCTGGGTAAAGAACAGTACACAAGTACCTGTGTCAGTGTGCAGTGAGAGCTGTCCCCCAGGCACTCGTAAGGCTGTACAGACAGGAAAGCCTGTATGCTGTTATGACTGTATCCAATGTGCAGAGGGACAGATCAGTAATAAATCAGGTAGGACTTTAGGAACAGTTGGCAAAAATGTGTAGTAATTTCTGTCACGGTTTACTAAGTAGTGGTTTATTCATATTACCAGGACTACAAAGGTAGTGTCTGTCAATCATGTTCCTGTTCTTATTATCTAATGTAAGCTGCACATTAATAAACTGACAAAGTGAACTGACAAAGTGCGGCATTGTGGGACATGTATTTGTAAATAAATAAAACCTGCATCTATTATTATTAACATTTGATGTCTGTTGTTTTGTCCTGGTCAGATTCTTCAGACTGTCTGATCTGTCCCGATGAGTACTGGCCCAACGCTGAGAGAGACCTCTGTATCCTTAAACCTGTTGAGTTCCTGTCCTTCCACGAGGTCCTTGGAATCATCCTGACTGCCTTCTCTGTGGGCGGGGCTCTACTGGCCATCGCCACGGCAGCTGTCTTCTACCGCCACCGACATTCGGCCATCGTCAGGGCCAACAACTCTGAGCTGAGCTTCCTGCTGCTCTTCTCCTTGGCTCTGTGTTTTCTGTGTTCTCTTACTTTCATTGGCCGGCCCTCTGAATGGTCCTGTATGCTGCGCCACACAGCGTTTGGGATCACCTTCGTTCTCTGCATCTCTTGTGTTCTGGGGAAAACAATAGTGGTGTTGATGGCCTTCAGGGCTACGCTTCCAGCCAGTAATGTCATGAAATGGTTTGGTCCTCCACAGCAGAGATTGACTGTAGTGTCCTTCACGTTTGTCCAGGCTATGATATGCACTCTGTGGTTGGTCCTGTCCCCTCCCTTCCCCGTTAAAAACATCACTACCTACAAGGAAAAGATCATTCTAGAGTGTGATGTGGGTTCAGCTATTGGTTTCTGGGCTGTGTTGGGTTATATAGGACTCCTGGCTCTCTTGTGCTTTGTGCTGGCTTTTCTGGCTCGGAAGCTGCCTGATAACTTCAATGAGGCCAAATTCATCACCTTCAGCATGCTCATATTCTGTGCAGTCTGGATCACCTTTATCCCAGCTTATGTCAGCTCTCCTGGGAAGTTCACTGTAGCTGTGGAGATCTTTGCCATCATCACCTCTAGCTTTGGGTTGTTCTTTCTATTATTTGTTCCTAAATGCTTTATTATTCTGTTCCGGCCAGAGAAGAACACCAAGAAACACCTCATGGAGAAGACATCCAATGATATACGTCATTAAGAAATGATTGAGTGGAAAAAACATTGTAACGTTCAGTTATATGGTTTATCATACAGTTAGGTAGAACTACTCTAACAGAGATAAACAATAATTTAGCAGGTAATCATTGGTAACATTGTAACTAGGAACATGACACAGGTTCACTTTAGATTTTCCAATATTATGAGAGATTGTTCAAATCTAGAGTGTTAAAGTGATTTTACTAATGCCCTAGATTATAGACAGTGCTGTGCCGCCTTGTTTCATAGATTTATCTAAAGCTTTTGACACTGTCGACCATGCGATTCTTTTGGGTAAGCTGTCGTTAATAGAACTGGGATTGGATGCCTTTCGTTGGTTTCATGACTATGTAAAGGATAGAAGTCAGGCTGTTAGAGTCAACGGCATCCAGTCGGAGCCATTAGAGTTGGTTAAAGGGGTCCCTCAAGGTTCTATACTTGGTCCATTACTGTTCACTCTCTACATAAACAATATCTGTGATGAGATAAGAAAGTGTCAAATTCATTTAAATGCTGATTACACTGTCATGTACTCTATCGCTTCAACGGCTGACCAAGCATTATCACTATTGGAGGCAGATTTTAAGATATTACAAGTGTATTTCATACAGCTGAAACTTGATGCAAAGAAAACACATTTTATGATTTCAATAGGTTCAAAAAGTTGGTTGAAAATACACTTGCACTTACGAGCTTAGATGGATCTCGAATTAATCAGGTCTCTGCATATATATACGTATGGATATGGTTGGATGATAAACTCTTTTAAAATGCATATTGACAAACTTTGTAGATGGCAAAAAATCAAGCTAGGCTTCTTCTATAGAAACAGGACATGCTTGTCCTCTACAAATAAAAGACAAATGATACAAGCTACTTTTATGTCTGTTATAGATTATGGGGATATTATTTATATGCATTCTACGGCATCAGCACTTAAATCGCTGGATGCTACTTATCATTGCGCACTTAGATGTATTACGGGTGATAGCTACAGAACTCACCACTGTGTTTTATATCAAAATGTGGGTTGAACTTTGCTGTCTGTGAGACGAGAACACGCTCTCGTGTTTGTCTATAAAGCACTTCTGAAAAAGCTACCTTCTCATTTATCATCACTCATCAATATTATAATTATATATCCTAAAACCAGGTTACAAGCATGGACTACACTTGAGGCCCATGCGATTTCCACAGAGTTGGGTTTGGCTGCCTTTTCCTAATACTCTCCTTGCCTATGGAATAGCCTGCAGACTAAACTTAAACTTGAGACTCTTGTCCCCCTTGATCATTTTAAATATTTATTGGTACATTTTTATTTTTGAATTGCTTGTAACTGTTTCGGGAAATGCAAGTTCTTGTGCTGTTAGTAGAATAACCTACGTGTAAATTAAATCTGTTTCTGTATGTTTATTGTGTTATCTGTGATTGTTTTGTTTGTCTTGTTTAGTGTTTTAATCATTGTACATAAACTATATGTGTAAACATGTATACCCAGGGCCCAGCTGTAACAGAGACCTTGGTCTCAGGCTGTGTTCCTTTTTTTTAATCGAATTTGAATAAAATAATTAAAATGTTTATACACAGTTGAAGTCAGAAGTTTACATACACTTAGGTTGGAGTCATTATGTTAAGGGAATTTTTATCAATAATGACTAATTATGTATACATTTCAATCAGGACTGACTAATCAGAATACTATTATGTTACTGTATATGTACTAATCAGAATACTATTATGTTACTGTATATGTATGAATTTTCTTTCTAAATCCTAGAACTGAATATAATGTGTGTAAATGTGTGTAAATATAATCAAGAATTAGAACAATGACTGTTCCTTGGTAGAAATGAATGAACGATATCTTCAGACTGGCTAGAATGCTTATCTACACAAGAAGACCTTGGCTCATAAATTATATTAAATTGGTAGGGAGACGATGTGGGAAGGCTTGAGATACTGCCTTTGTACCAGGGTGGGAGAAGAGACGGGTTGGTACTGGAACTAATGACGTCATTTTCAGTTTATAACCTGTGGTAAACTGTATCGTGTTCAGTACACTCGTGAATAAACTCTGCTGATTGACTTTAAGACTGGGCTCTATCCATTATTATAGAATAAGGGTCTTACAAATCCTTATGAATTGACAGAGTGTTTAATTTTAATTGGGTGTTAAAACATAGAGCAATTTAATTCCTGTAACACATTACAACTCGTTTTTCATCAACTCCACACATTTCTTGTTAACAAATAATAGTTTTGGCAAGTCTGTTAGGACATGTCATTTTTCCAACAATTGTTTACAGACAGATTATTGCACTTATAAACCACTGTTTCTCACTTCCAGTGGGTGAGAGGTTTACATACACTAAGTTGACTGTGCCTTTAAACCGCTTGGAAAATTCCAGATAAATTTGTCATGGATTTAGAATCTTCTGAAAGGCAGATTGACATAATTTGAGTCAATTGCAGGTGTACCTGTGGATGTATTTCAAGGCCTACCTTAAACTCAGTGCCTCTTTGCTTGACATCATGGTCAAATCAAATGAAATCAGCCAAGACCTCAGAAATAAACTTGTAGATTCTGGTTCATCCTTGGGAGCAATATTCAAACCCCTGAAGGTACCACGTTCATCTGTAAAAACAATAATATGCAAGTATAAACACCATGGGACCACGCAGGCGTCATAGCGCTCAGGAAGGAGACGCGTTCTGTCTCCTAGAGATTAACGTACTTTGGTGCAAAAAGGGCAAATCAATCCCATAACAGCAGCAAAAGACCTTGTGAAGATGCTGGAGGAAACAGTTCAGAAAAGTAGTCCTGTATCGACATAACCTGAAAGGCCACTCAGAGAGAAAGATCGTGACCATCATTATGTTTGGAGGAAAAAGGGGGAGACTTGCAAGCCGTTGAATATCATCCCAACCGTGAAGCACGAGGGTGGCAGCATCATGTTGTGGGGTTGCTTTGCTGCAGGAGTGAATGGTGCACTTCACAAAATAGATAGCTTCATGAGGAGAGAAAATTACGTGGATCTCAAGACATCAGTCAGGAAGTTAAAGCTTGGTCGCAAATGCGTCTTCCAAATGATCAGTGACCCCAAGCATGCTTCTACAGTTGTGGCAACAATGGCCCAAGGACAACAAAGTCAAGGTATTGGATTGGCCATCACAAAGCCCTGACCTCAATGCAATAGAACATTTCAGGGCAGAACTGAAAAACCTTGTGTGAGCGAGGAGGCCTACAATCGTGATTCAGTAACACCAGCTCTGTCAGGAGGAATGGGACAAAAATTTTACATGGATTATATGTCATGAATTTTGAAAAACTGAGTTTAAATGTAGTTGGCTAAGGTGAATGTAAACTTCCGACTTCAGCTGTGAGGCACCGTGCCAATAGGACTCGACTGCTGGGGAAATATAAGAGAGGAAGCTTACCAAGAGGACTAGACTGTAGTGGAAATATAAGAAAGGCTCATGGTTATTGTGTGTCTAATGTATGTTTATGGCTATTTAAACCATTACAGTCAACGTAGTTCTGATACTGGTGCATACACTCTCTATAGCTGAAAGAAGCAGGACTTGACTGAGTGAGCAGAGCAGCCTCTAACCCCTCCCTCCTTGGCATGGCATGACCAACCTGACCTATATGGGTCTGTATGGCGTTGTATTACTCCATACCTTCTACACATCAGGGGAATGAGGCTCTCTCCGGCTCCTGCTCTGGATCCAAGTCTGGCTGGTAGTCTGGTTCTACTACATCTAGCTGTGGTGGCTGGTGGGCTTGCCTTGCTCTCGTCTGCCTCTGTCTCTGCCTCTGGGCTGGAGTCTGTCAGATGCAGGCTCCAAGGCACCCCTCGTCCCCCGGCGTTCTCCCAGGACCGGGACTTTGTCATTGGGGGTGTGTTCTCCATCCACAACTACATACACACTGTGGAACACAGCTACACCAGCCTGCCTGAGCCCCTGCAGTGCACAGGGAGGTCAGTGAGCGCAAGAGGGAACAGGGGACAGGACTGTGGCTGTGTGGGTAGACAGATAAATTGTGTTTTAAAAACAGAGAAACAGTGTGTTGAATGCCCGGCAAACAGTGTGTTTAAAGTCCGATAAACAGTGTGTTTAATGACAGAGAGACAATGTGTTTAAAGAAAGATATACAAGGGGACAGGACTGTGGCTGTGTGGGGAGAGAGATACATTGTGTTTTAAAGACATGGAGACAGTGTGTTTAGAGACAGATGAACATCGTTTTTAATGACAGATAAACATTGTGTTTATTGATAGATTAACAGTGTTTAACGACAGATTAACAGTGAATTAGACAGAGAACCAGTGTTTTAAAGACAGAGAAACAATGGTTTTTAAAACAGATTAACTGTGTTTTAAAGACAGATATATACAGTGTGTTTAACTAAAAAATCGGAGTTTTTGATTGTAATTCAACTATTTGTTTGTATGGCCTAGAAAGTTATAGTCACTAGTATTTGTATTATTTGAAGATTTAACCTGAACGTTTTAATAGCTTGTTTGGTTCAAATTGATAGAAGGGATAAATTGAATGTTTTTAATAGATTGTTTAGGTTAAATTAAAAGACTAATTCATTCAACTTAAAATAATAACGAAGTGAATTTTGTTGCAAGACGATGTCTGTTCACTAAATGATCTGTTTGAATAATGTATTGGGAATAGAGTCGCAATTAAAATGCTGAATCAAAGGCGAGACGGTTACTTAAATCTAATGAATTCTAAATAATAATGAAGAGACAATTACGATAGATGTGTGCCCATCGAAATGTTCTTATAAATATTAGCGAATTGAGAGATGAGAGATGTTGATTGATGTTTTAAGTTCTAATTCAAGATTCAACAGATGTGATGAATTAGGTTTGGTTTATCGAACCCGTACTACTGTTGCTGCAGACAGCCAACAATTATTTACAATTCATTGAAAGTCGTTGCGGCTTGGATCTAGGTTGAGCGCTTGTTGGTGACATCACTCGCAAGGCACTTTTGTCGCCACAGAAATTATGTTGTGACTGGGGGTGACGGAGAAAATTGTTTGTGTCTTTTAGAAGGAAAATGGGTGCAATTATTGTTTTGAGTCACTTTTCAGAAGTTGATAAAAATGTCCAAATACATTTTTAATAGTAGCTGTAAGTCGTCAGGGTAGTCAGGAAAGATGCTAAAAACTAACAGCAGATTCGCTAGGTGGGCATCATTGATTTGTGACGTTTATTTGGACTGTAATTTGGCTGTAAGAAGGGAGATCTGAATGCCTGAATCGTAAAACATAGTGATAATGGATTCTGATGGTTATTGATTTCTGGTTTGATTGTTTAAGTGACCAGTTAATTTGAGCAGGAAAGTTAATGTAGTCTAACATTATAATCTGTTTCCATTATGTGGAACAATGTTAGGGTATTAATGTTGAAAAGCAACCTCTATAGTAAAAAACAATTGCATATGTTTTGGGAAATTAGCTAGGTTGAATTTGGCTATTTGAGCTGATACATAGACATCTGATACATAGACATCTGATACATAGACATCTGATACATAGACATCTGATACATAGACATCTGTAACATAGACATCTGATACATAGACATCTGATACATAGACATCTGATACATAGACATCTGATACATAGACATCTGATACATAGACATCTGCAACAGGGGCATCAGTTGTTGTTTTTTGAGGAACATGCAGACCGTGTTTTGTTTTATTGAGAACATGAGTCTGAGTAATATTGTCATCTGAAGCATTATAGTAGGGAGTTTTGTATAGTTCGTTTTTTGCTGATAAAAGTGTTTTTTTGTATTTGGTTACTGTTTATTGTTTATTTTAGGAGTTGATTTAACTTAATTAAACATTGTATTCTGGTTTGTTTAAGTAGGATTCCTTCTTCCGGGACGGATGGAAGTTATCTAAAATATGTAAGTTGAAGGAGCCATTGGAGAATACATTTACATTTTTATTAAATATTTGGGATTAAATTACTGATTTCTTACACTGAGAAATGTACGACATTTGCAACAGAGGGAAAAAGTAATACATTAGATAATTATGTTTTCAGGTTAATTGTATCTAAGGGTAGCATGTTCACTTAAGCATACATTGTCACACCCTGACCATAGTTTGCTTTGTATGTTCTAGGTTTTGTTTGGTCAGGGTGTGATCTTAGTGGGCATTCTATGTTGGATGTCTTGTTTGTCTGTTTCTGTGTTTGGGACTGATATGCTTCTCAATCAGAGGCAGGTATTAGTCATTGTCTCTGATTGGGAGCCATATTTAGGTAGCCTGTTTTGTGTTGGGTTTTGTGGGTGATTGTTCCTGTCTTTGTGTTGGTTACACCAGATAGGGCTGTTTTTGGTTTTTCACGTTTTCTTGTTTGATGTATATTGTTCTATTTTCATCATTATTAAAGATGTATCACAATAACCACGCTGCGTTTTGGTCCGCCTCTCCTTCAACAGAAGAATCCGGTGACATACGTATACATTGACGTTGTTTAAAGTGTATGATTAAGGATTTGAGGTAAATGGGAATTATCATTAGGTTTAGTTTATAGTTCACTTTTGAGTTTCTGAATCGATGTAGCGTAGTGAATGCTATTTAGGCGTTTTGTGTTCTTCTGGGAGAATGGGAGTTGTATTGTCTCTCTTTTAGATGTTTCCTGAGGACTACAATCTTGGGAAGAGTGGGTGAGATTGAGGCCATAAATGACCAAATTGAAAAAGGCCTGGAAGTTTTTTTGTTTATTCATTAACTGACTTGACTAGTTAAATAAAGGTCAAATAATTTTTTTTTAAAAACATGATGATGTCAGACATAAGGATAATTTACAAATCTTACCTAAGTCATTGTTTAGAGTAGGCAAGGTTGTTACCTAGGCAGAGCCAGGTATCAAAGGGGGGATAGGTAAATTGTGTTCTAGGATAGGATGTGACCTACTGGATAATAAACTAATCAACATTTTTTTGCTAACAAGTAGGTATAGAAGTTAAAGATATAATCAGACAGAACAAATGATGAACTGTTTGTTAAAACCTCTTGATCTACACATCCCGGATCCGGGATCGTGACTACAGGCTCAGCTCATTACCATAACGCAAAATGCGAAAAAATATTCTTAGAAATATTTAACCTCCACACCTATACAAGTCCAATAGCTCAAATGAAAGATAAACACCTTGTTCATCTACCCAGCAAGTCAGATTTCTAAAATGTTTTACGGCGAAAACACACCACACATTTATATTAGACCACCACCGAAACAAAAGACAAGAGGCGGCCATTTTGTCCCAGAAAATATAAAATTATAAAAGCAGGATTAAAAAATAAATCATTCACTAACCTTTTGAAAATCTTCATCAGATGACAGTAATAGGACATGTTACACAGTACATTTTTTTTTTCAATAATATGCTATTTATATCCATAAATCTCTGTTTACAATGACGGCATGTTCACAAAATGCTACTCAAATGTCCGGAGAAATGATGATAGCTCCGACAGATAACGTCAGATAACAAGCAATACACATGACTAAATATACATGTTCTACATATAGTTACAAAGATACACTTCTTCTTAATGCAACCGCTGTGTTACATTTATTTTTAACGTTACAGAATTCGTTCACTAGGCTATAATATGAGGCGGCGTTCAGATATTAGCAGTATGTCTCCTCTACGTTTGGAGAGCACAGAAACCCAAAATTAACCACATAAATATTCCCTTACCTTTGATGTTCTTCGATGAGAAGACGTGGAAGGAGTTATACTTACCCAATACATTGTTTGGTTTCAAGTTGTGTGTCTCTGTATTAGCATATGCCAACAGCTTCAGCTGAAATGCACCCAAAATGACTTCTGGTCCCGCACTCTTGCGCATCAAAACTTCAAAATTACATATTATATGTCGACTAAACTGGTCAAACTAAGTGCAGAATCGAGCTTTAGGATGTTTTAATCATGTAAAACAAAGATCAGCGCGAACAGACAAACCGACGTCAATTGGTGTTTCATGGAAAAAGAGACCGACGCGCGCAATAGAGTGCATGTATTTTCGCGTGACCCGAATGTTTTAGCCCGCCAAAGGACGAGGGCGCGCGGGATTCTCACAAAGAACGCATCATTTGAAAGCAGACATCGCGCTGAACACATAGAAACTGTTCCTGGATCCGTAGCTGGTTGGGAAGGGTGGGGGCGATGACGTCAAAGTTGTCCCAACTTTTCTGTTGCCAAGAGGGTGTTTGGAAGAAAGGCTGCCCTGGGAGTTCTGCTTTACATACAGACATAATTTAAACGGTTTTAGAAACTTTAGAGTGTTTTCTATTCAATAATAATTATTATATGCATATATTAGCAATTTTGGGAAAAAATATTTTCAGTTTACTATGGGCACGCACTTCCTCCAAAGGGGACAGTATTCAGCCCTAGGCTTAACTGGTTTTAACCAAACCTGTATGTCCAAGATTTTATGCACTACGGGTGAATTACAGGTGAAGTAACTCAATCCAGTCCCTGAGGCCTGTTGGGGGGACCATACCAAGGACTCCTGGTGACAGCTAGCTGAAAGAGCTACCCGGATTCACATCCCACTGCGGGAGGGTAAGACACATTGCCACTGTCGAACAACAGCAGTGTTCAAGAGGAGAACTGGAATTAACAGAATTCCGGGGGCCATCTCTCGAATGAAGATTTCCTTTCCCGTCATTCCATCCCTGTTTTTGTTCATAGAAGTGAAAGTGTGTCTGGCTCTTGCTGATGATGTGTTCTCTGGAAGTGGGTGGGGCTTTATGGGTGGGCTGTCCATCCTGAGCTGTCTGGTTGTGGGAGCCTTATTCCTGATACACCATGAACACCGAGAAGGCCAGAGGGTAATATTGACATAGTTAAACAATGAGGATTTAGTATTAATCAAGCATAAGAGATCACTTGGTCTGGATAAACAAGAAGTGAGAGTGAGACTGGGAAGGATGTCTCAGAGGAGTTCTATGTAGACCAAATGGGGCCTCTGACTCCTTGGCAGTTCAGGACTAAGAGCAGCTATTATGGAAGACATCTATGTAAGTCCCTGTGTAGTTCATGGAAACCAGTTATAGCTCACATCATGTGAGAGGGCTACATAAATCTACATACCCAGTAAGGAAGAAGTAAGGGTTTCAGTGGATAACCTAGTTAAACTGGTAATGGGGATTCTAACCTCTGGTTAGAGTGGATTCAATATACGGCCATGTCAATAGCTAAAGAAGAATGCTATGCTTGTGCCACAGCAAACCTCAGTTGACAAACATCCCTTTTCCATTAAATGGAATTAATTCACCTAAGGGAATGGCCTATATGTTAAAGCTATTCATGGAATCAGGAAAGCCAGATAATAACAGTTGTATGGATTTGCACTATTTATATCCACGTTCCTCTGCAATCTAAGCTTCCTCCTTTCACAGAGGCAAGGGGAGACTGTTTACTGTTTGATTCAGTATAGTACTTCTGGGAAATTTGTGGGGGAAATCAGTACCTGCAATAGGACAGATAATGTTACTTCTGATGCGACAAATGAGTGATTTGGCAGGCTGGTGGAGATCTGGGGATTTCAGTAAGATAAGCAGGCCCAGGGCTCACATCTGGTGGTGGTTGTGTGGGGGAATGACGTTATGGCCAAGTATTACCGGCTAATTGGACAGGGGTATGTGCACTAGCACATTTGGGAATGCCTTTCACACTCATTCAACACCATGACATGATGTTGGCTAAACGGGAGAAACAAAGTACTCTGTCTGGGTCTTTTGATGATAGCATTTATATTGACAACATTGGGGTTCCACGGGGGGTGCCAGACGAGTTCAAGGCTAGAAATAGATCCTGGCAGGATTAGAGTCAATTATTTTTTGGTGGTCCACTCTCAATGAGAATGTGGATTGGATCAATTATGTCTATTAAAATCCACAGCGCTTCACCAATTATATCAGAGATGTAATGAATGGCTTGGCAGAATAGAATAGTCTTGGATATGTTTGCTGGCTGAAAAGGGTGGGAGTATATGGAGGTAGTTTGGATCCCCATGACACAGTTCCGGATGGATCAGTGACCAAGGCCTTGGCTGGTTTACACACCCTAGCTCACAAGTTGGCAGTGAACTCAGGGGTGGATACTTCTCTGACTAATTGGGTTGACAGTGTGTTTGGAAGATGGAAAAATGTCATGATTACTGTGTTATGGGCTACCTTCACCTGTGTGACTGTGTTAGTTTTGTGCGGATGTGTTTTGGTTGCGTGTATCAAAGTTATCATTTCCAGGACTATGGAGAATTCAATGACACTTCAGATGGTGATATATGGACCAATCCTAAGCTCTGACCAGTGGAATACAAAATACATGGCTCCGGACGTAATAGAAGAATCCGGATCCTTTCACTCACGAGGAGACCATATTTGATGTTTAGGGAATTTAGATGTTTTCTTGTTTCAATGTATAGACAGTTTTTTCATGAAGATTGTGACGGAAAATCCTGATAAGTAGAGTTAAGATTCTGATGTAGGTTAGAAGTCATTGAAGTTGATTTTGTGTACATATTGGTTTGTCTTATTCTAGTATATCATTGATATTTCTATTTTTAGGGTGGATTGTTAGGAAAATTATGATATAATGACTGAACAATAGTCTTATTTTAAATGAAACTGTAACTAAGTAAACGTATACTCTGTTTTATTATATCTGATTAACAATATGAGTTCATAAGAAGGGATTGTGTGACACGGACAAGGAGTAATTAAAGTTAATGAACACCATTCCAACTAGGAAGAAAGGAATGGATTGTGGATTAAGTAAGCAGAAAAGGTAGTTAACCTATGGTTGAACCGACGAAACTGAGCTCTGGGGTGTTTTAGATAAGGCAGTGAGTGCATTCCTAGGTTTTCTGTTAATTAGAACTGTCAGCTAAGTGGTGATTGATAATTCCGAGGGGTCTAAAGTTAATTCAGTTAGGTTATGTGACCTGTGAGTGTGTTAGTGAGTTGGAATGAACTTTTGAACTCACTTGATTCTCGGTTGGGAGGAGGGGATTCATTTTAGAAGCAATGAAATGACGTCATGTT
The DNA here is from genome assembly GCF_018296145.1 of Oncorhynchus tshawytscha. Taxonomy (NCBI): domain Eukaryota; kingdom Metazoa; phylum Chordata; class Actinopteri; order Salmoniformes; family Salmonidae; genus Oncorhynchus; species Oncorhynchus tshawytscha. The sequence continues at coordinate 54,318,884 of NC_056442.1, read as the reverse complement.
AATGTATATAAACTGTTGCTCGTGATAACGTGGCAGTGCGCTCCGAGAATAAATTCTGTTACCTATTATTGAAAAGACTGGTCTCCGTCTATTTTATGCAAACAAGAATCTTACAAATTCTCATAAAATAGATTAAGGGAATTCAATCAATGAAAACATATTGGAATAACTAAATTCCTGTAACAACATCCCAGCTGTGTGTCACTAACATGGTGTACAAAGCTGTTTATTCCACAGCACACGCCATCCACAGCATCGTTTGTGAAGAAAGAGAAAACTCCACTGTGAACTGTGACAATAACCTCCATGAGAAACCTCAATGTGAAGCCAACACAGGTGAATAACAAGATGATAGTATAATGTCCTGATAAATATGTTTATTTAGACTACGTGTATGAAGGCCTAGGAGTTCTCATTATACTTTACAACTTGTTCTGAAGTAACGCATCTGATAAATATATGAGTTGAATTAATGTCCTGTGTCTTTCTCTCTCCCCCTCAATCCAATTTTCTCTTCCCTTCTGACCATCTCTCTTCCCACCTCTCCTGTCCCCTCTCTCTCCCTTGACTTTCCAATTTTTTATTATTTTTATTTTACTAGGCAAGTCAGTTAAGAACAAATTCTTATTTTCAATGACGGCCTAGGAACAGTGGGTTAACTGCCTGTTCAGGGGCAGAACGACAGATTTGTACCTTGTCATCTCAGGGATTTGAACTTGCAACCTTCCGGTTACTAGTCCAACGCTCTAACCACTAGGCTACCCTGCCGCGCCAAACATCAGGTCCTGGAGAGATTGTGGAGGGTGAACTTCTCTCGTAACGGGTACCAGGTGTCTTTCGTTGCCAAAGGGGACCCAGTAGCCACCTATGAGCTGGTCAACTGGCCGATACGGGAGAGTGGGAATATGGAGTTTGTGACAGTGGGGCGCTATGATGCGTCCCTACCTCCTGACCAGAGGTTTGACATGGAGAAGGAAATCACCGGGGTAAAGACCAGTACACAAGTACCTTTGCCAGTGTGCAGTGAGAGCTGTCCCCTAGGCACTCGTAAGGCTGTACAGAAAGGAAAGCCTGTATGCTGTTATGACTATCCAATGTGCAGAGGGAGAGATCAGTAGTAAAACAGGTAGGACTATAGGAAGAGTTGGCATAAAATGTGTAGTAATTTCTATCCCGGTTTACTAAGTAGTGGTTTATTCATATTACCAGGAACATATTGTCAATCATGTTCCTATTCTTATTATCTCATTTAGGCTGCAAATTAATTCAACATTCTTTATTGTAAACTGACAAAGTGCAGCATTGTGGGACATGTATTTGCAAATAAATTAAACCTGAATCTATTATTATTAACATTTGATATCTGTTGTTTTGTCCTGGTCAGATTCTTCAGACTGTCTGATCTGTCCCGAAGAGTACTGGCCCAAAGCTGAGAGAGACCGCTGTATCCTTAAGCCTGTGGAGTTCCTGTCCTTCCACGAGGTCCTCGGAATTATCCTGACCGTCTTCTCTGTGGGCGGGGCTTTTCTGGCGTTCGCCACGGCAACCGTTTTCTACCATCATCAAACTTCGGACATCGTCAGGGCCAACAACTCTGGCTGAGCTTCCTGCTTCTCTTTTCCTCGACTCTGTGTTTTCTGTGTTCTCTTACCTTCATTGGCCGGCCCTCTGAATGGTCCTGTATGCTGTGTCACACAATGTTCGGGATGACCTTCGTCCTCTGCATCTTTTGTGTTCTGGGGAAAGCAATAGTGGTGTTGATGGCCTTCAGGGCTACGCTTCCCGGCAGTAATGCCATGAAATGGTTTAGCCCTCCACAGCAGAGATTGACTTTTGAGATTCAAGTTTGTCCAGGCTTTGATATGCACTCTGTGGTTGGTCCTGTATCCTCCCTTCCCCATTAAACTTCTAAGGGCTGCAACCCCGTTAATGTGATTGATATGACAACAGCCAATGAAAGTGCTGAGCGCCAAATTCAAACAATAGAAATCTCATAATTAAACTTCCTCAAACACACATGTATCTTATACCATTTTAAAGGTGATCTTGTTGTTAATCCCACCAAAGTATCCAATTTCAAATAGGCTTCACAGCGAAAGCACCACAAACGATTATGTTGGGTCACCACCCTGTCACTGAAAAATTCAGACATTTTTCCAGCCAAAGAGAGGAGTCACAAAAATAACAAAAAAATAACAAATTGAGAAAAAATTCATCACTAACCTTTGATGTTCTTCATCAGATGACACTCATAGGACTTCATGTTACACAATACAAAAATGTTTTGTTCAATAAAGTGCTGCATATTTATATTAAAAAATCTCACTATACATTGGCGCGTTACGTTCACACGAGTTCCAAAAACATCCGGTGATATTGCAGAGAGCCACAACATTTTACAGAAATACTCATTATCAATGTCAATGAAAATACATTTGTTAGACATGGAAATATAGATACACTTCTCCTTAATGCAACCACTGTGTCAGATTTCAAAAAAACTTTTGGGAAAAAGCAAACTATGCAATAATCTGATTACAGCTTTAAGACAACAAAGCAGCCAAAAAGATATCCGCCATATTGGGTGGGAGTCAACAGAAGTCATAAATAGCATTATAAATATTCACTTACCTTTGATGATCTTCATCAGAATGCACTCCCAGTAATCCCAGTTCCACATTAAATGTTTGATTTAGTTTGACAATGTCCATCATTTATGTCCAAACAGCTAGTTTTGTTAGCACGTTTGGAAAAACAAATCCAAAGTCATGAAGCGCGTTCCCTAGTTGCAGATGAAATGTCAAAAAGTTCCGTTCCTATCCATAGAAACATGTCAAACGATGTATGGAATCAATCTTTAGGATGTTTTTAACATAAATCTTCAATAATGTTCCAACCGGAGATTGTCTTCAGAAGTGCGATGGAACAGAGCTCCCTCTCATGTGTACGTACATGGTCAGGGCTCATGGCAGACCTTACTCCTTCCCTTCTCATTCGGTCCCACTTCACAGTAGACTCCTCAAACAAGTTTCTAAAGACGGTTGACATCTATTGGAAGCTTAGGAAGTGCAACATTACCAATATCCCACTGTGTATTCAATAGGGGCTGGGTTGAAAATCGACCAACCTCAGAATTCCCACTTCCTGTTTGGATTTCTTCTCAGGTTTTTGCCTCATATACGAGTTCTGTTATACTCACATACATCATTCAAACAATTTTAGAAACTTCAGAGTGTTTTCTATCCAATACTAATAATACTATGCATATATTAGGAACTGGGACTGAGGAGCAGGCCATTTAATCTGGGCACCTCTGGGCACCTTTCATCCAAGCTACTCAATACTGCCCCTGCAGCCATAAGAAGTTGAAAATCTCACTACCTACAATCTCACATACCATATTTCAATGGTAAGTTAGATTGTTCAAATCTAGAGTGTTAAAATCTGATTTGACCTGCTACATGATGTGATTAGCAGTAGTCTACAGAGTGGAACCACTTCCATGTTGTTGGAGAAAAGCTTTAACCTATATGAATTGATATAACATTGAAGTGCATGTGTTCAATTGATATTGTAATTCATCATATTATGTATTATAATAATATAATAAACATTTTCAGATACAGTTGAAGTCAGAAGTTGACATACACTTAGGGTTACAACTAGTTTTTCAACAATCCACACATTTCTTGTTAACAAATTATAGTTTTTGCAAGTCTGTTAAGACATCTACTTTGTTTATGACACAAGACATTTCTCCAACAATTGTCAACAGTTGTTTCACTTATAATTCACTGTTTCACACTTCCAGTAGGTGAGAAGTTTACATACACCAAGTTGACTGTGCCTTTAAATAGCTTGGAAAATTCGAGAAAAATATGTCATGGCTTTAGAAGCTTCTGATAGGCTGATTGAGATCATTGAAGTCAATTGGAGGTGTACTTGTGGATGTATTTCAAGGCCTAGCTTCAAACACAGTGACTCTTTGCTTAACATCATGGTAAAATCAAATGAAATCAGACGAGACGTTGTTTGGAGGAAAATGTTTGGAGGAAAAAGAGGGAGGCTTGCAAATCTTGCAAAAAGGCTTGCAAAACACCATCCCAACCGTGAAGCACGTTGGTGGCAGCACCATGTTGTGGGGGCTTTTTTTGCTGCAGGAGGGGCTGGTGCACTTCACAAAATAGATGGCATCATGAGGTAGGGAAATTATGTGGATATATTGAAGCAACATCTCAAGACATCAGTCAGGAAGTTAAAGCTTGGTCGCAAGTGGGTCTTCCAAATGGACTGTGACTCCAAGCATACTTCCAGTTGTAGGAAAATGGCCTAAGGACAACAAAGTCAAGGTATTGGAGTGGCCTTCACAAAGCCCTGACCTCAATGCAATAGAACATTTGAGGGCAGAACTGAAAAGCATGTGTGTGCTAGGAGGCCGACAAACCTGACTCAGTTACACCAGCTCTGTCAAGAGGAATGGGCCACAATTCACCCAACTTATTGTGGGAAGCTTGTGGAAGGCTACCCAAAACATTTGACCCAAGTTAAACAATTTAAAGGCAATGCTACCAAATACTAATTGAGTGTATGTAAAGTTCTGACCCACTCAGATTGTGATGATAGATATTAAAGCTGAAATAATGAATTTTCTCTACTATTATTCTGACTTTTCACATTCGTAAAAGAAAGTGGTGAGCCTTACTGACCTAAAACTTACTGACCTAAAAGCACATTTTTACTTGGATTAAATGTCAGGAATTTTGAAAAACTGAGTTTAAATGTATTTGGCTAAGGTGAATGTAAACTTCCGACATCACCTGTAACTGAGGCAACGTGCCAAGAGGACTCGACTGTAGGGGAAATATAAGAGAGCCAGCATACCAAGAAGACTAGATACTAAGGGAAATATAAGAGAGGCTCATGGATATTGTGTATCTAATGTATGTTTATGGCTATCTAAACCATTACAGTCAACGTAGTTCTGATACTGGTGCATACACTCTCTATAGCTGAAAGAAGCAGGACCTGACTGAGTGAGCAGAGCAGCTTCTAACCCCTCCCTCCTTGGCATGGCCATACCCCCAGAGGAATCGCCACAGAGGTACGATGGGTATTTAACCCAGAGGAGAGAGGTATCCTGACCTATGTGGTTCTGTGTGGCGCTGTATTACTCCATACCTTCTACACATCAGGGGAATGAGGCTCTCTCCGGCTCCTGCTCTGGATCCAAGTCTGGCTGATAGTCTGGTTATACTACATCTAGCTGTGGTGGCTGGTGGGCTTGACTGGCTCTCGTCTGCCTCTGTCTCTGCCTCTGGGCTGGAGTCTGTCAGATGCAGGCTCCAAGGCACCCCTCGTCCTCCGGCGTTCTCCCAGGACGGGGACTTTGTCATCGGGGGTGTTTTCTCCATCCATTACTATATGCACACTGTGGATCACAGCTACACCGGCATGCCTGAGCCCCTGCAGTGCACAGGGAGGTCAGTGAGCGCAAGAGGGAACAGGGGACAGGACTGTGGCTGTGTGGGGAGAGAGATAAATTGTGTTTTAAATACAGAGGAACAGTGTGCTTAAAGAAAGATAAACAACATGTTTAAAGACAGATAAATAGTGTGTTAATGACAGATAAATAGTGTGTTAATGACAGAGAGACAATGTGTTTAAAAAAAGATAAACTATGTTTTTAAAGACAGATGAACAGTGCTTTAAAGACAGATTAAAAGTGTGTTTAAAGACAGATAAAAAGTGTGTTTGTGTCTCAGAGAGTAGGTAAAGACTACTGTTACAAAGGATCACATTTTCAAATGCAGGCTATAATACAATGTCCTCAATTACAGACAAAAAAAGTGTAGGCATATAGACGGTGTGGCAAATAATACTAGATATTAGGCTGTTTGTCATGGTAACATTATATAGGCTAGTTTGTGATTCGTCAGGAGGTGCTCACTCACCTATCTTCTATTTACAGTATGGATTCCCGTGAGTTGCGCTTCTCACGTACCATGGTCTTCGCAGTTGAGGAGATAAACAACAGTTCACACCTGCTACCGGGTATCATGCTTGGTTATCAAGTGCACGACTCCTGCTCCTCGGTCCCTATGGCCGTGAAAGTGGCCTTCCAACTGGCTAACGGCCTGGATCCCATGTTTGATACCGGAGAACAGTGCTCGGGGTCGGCTACGGTGACAGCTATCGTGGGCGAGTCTGGCTCCACGCCAACCATCAGCATGTTGCGCATCACCGGCCCTTTCGGCATTCCTCAGGTAAACTCTTGTGAAAATAAATCATTCAGATTCTTTTAATTTACTGTATTCCTAGTGTATGTCCTCCTCTCTTTCAGGAATGAGTTCATCTTTTAATTCACTGCATTCCTACTATATTCTACTCTCTTTCAAGAATATACACTTCTATGAGAAGTTATGTGGAGAAAGGCATTTGAACATAGACTGAGGGCAATGAGTCTGGAAAACATCTATAGGCAGTTGAATAGAGTGAGAACATAGGCTAGGTTGTTAAAGGAGACCAGGGATTGGTGTCACACATTGTGTATCCGTTTTCATTCTGGCCTTATGAAAAAAAAATGTGTTGGCTTATTATTATTAATGTCTCCCTAACATCAAACTACACAGCTAAATAAAATAGCAGGAAGTAGCCAATACAAAAGAGTTGTGAGGCCAACATGATGTTCTTTCTCATGTTTTCGACTGCCTGTTTTTACCAAGGTGAGTCACTCTTCCACCTGTGCGTGTCTGAGTGATAAGAAACAGTATCCAACCTTCTTCAGAACCATCCCCAGTGATCAGTTCCAGGCTGCCGCTCTGGCAAACCTCATCAGGCACTTCGGCTGGACCTGGATTGGGGCGGTCCGTTCCGACTCTGACTACGGTAATAACGGGATGGCTGCTTTCCTACAGGCAGCACAAGAGGAAGGTATCTGTGTGGAGTATTCTGAAGCCTTCTACCGTACCAACCCACTCAGCAGAGTGCAACGGGTGGCCGAAGTAATCCGCAGGTGATCCATGATTACTGGTGAACTTTTCATTCACACAAATGCAAGACCATATTTGTATAAAATTCTATTGTTATTAACTTCTCTCTTCTCCCAAAGCTGTGAGACCAACATGATTTGCATGTCTTAAGCATGTCATAAGTGTTGATTAATACTAATGTTCATGTTCACTTCACTGAGACATTCCAATGAATGACAAACATGACCAGCATATTAAGCATATGATATAATCATGTTCCCCAGCTCCACAGCACGGGTGGTGGTTGCATTCGTAGCCTCTGGGGACATGAGAATCCTGCTGAGGGAGATGGAACGCCTGCCCTCTCCACCCCGCCAGTGGATCGGGAGCGAGTCCTGGGTCACTGATCCAGATATGTTGCGCTTCGGCCTGTGTGCCGGGGCCATCGGATTTGGCATCCAACGCTCTGTCATCCCCGGCCTCAGGGACTTCCTCCTGGACCTCTCCCCACAGAAGGTGTCCAACTCTCCCCTGCTCACTGAGTTCTGGGAGGGAGCCTTTGGCTGTAGGCTGAGGATAGGTATCTATCTATCCATCCACCCACCCACCCATCCATCCATCCCATCTGTCTATCAAACATTTTATTTACATGTCTGTCTGTCTGTCTGTCGGTCTGTCTGTCTGTAGGGACCTCATCTACAGGTGTTGGGGTTGAAGAGAAGGTGTGTGATGGCAGTGAGGATATACAGCAGCTACAGGCCCCCTACACAGATACATCCCAGCTGCGTGTCACTAACATGGTGTATAAAGCTGTTTATGCCATAGCACACGCCATCCACAGCATCGTTTGTGAAGAGAGAGAAAACTCCACTGTGAACTGTGACAAAAACCTTAATGTGAAGCCAACACAGGTGAATGACAAGTCTGTAGTATAATTTCCTGGTGAATATGTTTATTTATACTATATGTATGAAGGCCTAGGAGTTCTCATTATACTTTTCAACATCTTCTGAAGTAACACATCTGATAAAAACGAGTTGAATTAATGTTTTGTTTCTCTCTCCCTCTCTGCATCTTTCTTCTCTCCATTTCCATCTTTCTTCTTCTTTCTCCATCTCTCATCTCTCTACACCTCTCTCCATCTATCTCTCCTTCTCTCATCCCCTCCCTAACCTCTCTTTTCCCTTATCTCCATCTCTCTACACCTCTCTCCATCTATCTCTCCTTCTCTCATCCCCTCCCTAACCTCTCTTTTCCCTTATCTCCATCTCTCTACACCTCTCTCCTTCTCTCTTGTCCCCTCTCACTCTCACCCTTGCACTTCCAACCCCGAGGTCCTGGAGAGATTGAGGAGGGTGAACTTCTCTCGTAACGGTTACCAGGTGTCTTTCGATGCCAACGGGGACCCAGTGGCCACCTATGAGCTTGTCAACTGGCAGATACGGAAGAGTGGGAAGATGGAGTTTGTGACAGTGGGGCGCTATGATGCATCCCTGCCTCCTGACCAGAGGCTTGACATGGAGAGGGAAATCACCTGGGTAAAGAACAGTACGCAAGTACCTGTGTCAGTGTGCAGTGAGAGCTGTCCCCCAGGCACTCGTAAGGCTGTACAGAAAGGAAGGCCTTTATGCTGTTATGACTGTATCCAATGTGCAGAGGGAGAGATCAGTAATAACACAGGTAGGATGATAGGAATAGTGGTTTATTCATTTTACCAGCACTACAAAGGTAGTGTCTGTCAATCATGTTCCTTTTCTTATTATCTTATGTAAGCAGCACATTAATTAAACATGCTTTATTGTAAACTGACAAAGTGCAGTGTTGTGGGACATGTATTTGTAAAAATATAAAACCTAAATCTATTATTATTAACATTTGATGACTGTTGTTTTGTCTTGGTCAGATTCTTCAGACTGTCTGATCTGTCCAGAAGAGTACTGGCCCAACGCTGAGAGAGACCGCTGTATCCTTAAGCCTGTGGAGTTCCTGTCCTTCCATGAGGTCCTCGGAATCATCCTGACTGCCTGCTCTATGGGCGGGGTTTGTCTGGCCATCGCCACGGCAACTGTCTTCTACCGCCACCGAACTTCGGCCATCGTCAGGGCCAACAACTCTGAGCTGAGCTTCCTGCTGCTCTTCTCCTTGGCTCTGTGTTTTCTGTGTTCTCTTACTTTCATTGGCCGGCCCTCTGAATGGTCCTGTATGCTGCGTCACACAGCGTTTGGGATCACCTTCGTCCTCTGTATCTCTTGTGTTCTGGGGAAAACAATAGTGGTGTTGATGGCCTTCAGGGCTACACTTCCAGGCAGTAATGTCATGAAATGGTTTGGTCCTCCACAGCAGAGATTGACAGTAGTGTCCTTCACGTTTGTCCAGGCTATGATATGCACCCTGTGGTTGGTCCTGTCCCCTCCCTTCCCCATTAAAAACCTCACTACCTACAAGGAAAAGATCATTCTAGAGTGTGATGTGGGTTCAGCTATTGGTTTCTGGGCTGTGTTGGGCTATATAGGACTCCTGTCTCTCTTGTGCTTTGTGCTGGCTTTTCTGGCTCGGAAGCTGCCGGATAACTTCAACGAGGCCAAATTCATCACCTTCAGCATGCTCATATTCTGTGCAGTCTGGATCACCTTTATCCCAGCTTATGTCAGCTCTCCTGGGAAGTTTACTGTAGCTGTGGAGATCTTTGCCATCATCACCTCTAGCTTTGGGTTGTTCTTTCTATTATTTGTTCCTAAATGCTTTATTATTCTGTTCAGGCCGGAGAAGAACACCAAGAAACACCTCATGGAGAAGACATCCAATGATAAACGTTATTAAGAAATGATAGATGGGAACAAACATTGTAACGATCAGTTATATGGTTTATCATATAGTTAGGTAGGACTACTTTGACAGAGATGACCAACAATTTAGCAGCTAATCATTGGTAAATGTGTAACTATTAACATGACACAGGTTCACTTTAGATATACCAATGTTACGAGAGATTGTTCAAATCTAGATTGTTAAAATGATATTACTAATGCCCTAGACAATAGGAAGTACTGTGCCACCTTGTTCACAGATTTATCTAAAGCTTTTGACACTGTAGACCATGCGATGCTTTTGGGTAAGCTGTTGTCATTAACACTGGGATTGGATGCCTGTCGTTGGTTTCATGACTATCTAAAGGATAGAAGTCAGGCTGTTAGAGTCGACGTCATCCAGTCAAAGCCATTGGAGTTGGTTAAAGGGGTCCCACAAGGTTCTATACTTGGTCCATTACTGTTCACTCTCTACATAAACAACATCGGTGATGAGATAAGAAAGTGTCAAATTCATGTATATGCTGATCACACTGTCATGTACTCTATCACTTCAACTGCTGACCAAGCATTATCACTGTATTTTATACAGCTGAAACTTGATGCAAAGAAAACACATTTTATGATTTCAATAGGTTCAAAAAGTTGGTTGAAAATACACTTGCTCTTACGAGCTTAGATGGATCTCGAATTAATCAGGTCTCTGCATATAAATACATATGGATATGGTTGGATGATAAACTCTTTTAAAATGCATATTGACAAACTTTGTAGATGGCTAAAAATCAAGCTAGGCTTCTTCTATAGAAACAGGACATGCTTGTCTTCTACAAATAGAAGACAAATGATGCAATCTACTTTTATGTCTGTTATAGATTATGGGCATATTATTTACATGCATTCTACGGCATCAACACTTAAATAGCTGGGTGCTACTTATCATTGCGCACTTAGGTTTATTACGGGTGCTAGCTACAGAACTCACCACTGTGTTTTATATCAAAATGTGGGTTGAACTTTGCTGTCTGTGAGACGAGAACACGCTCTCGTGTTTGTCTATAAAGCACTTCTGAAAAAGCTACCTTCTAATTTACCATCACTCATCAATATTATAATTATATATCCTAAAACCAGGTCTCAAGCAGGGATTTAACTTGAGGCCCATGTGATTTCCACAGAGTTGGGTATGGCTGCCTTTTCCTAATACTCTCCTTGCCTATGGAATAGCCTGCAGACTAAACTTAAACTTGAGACTCTTGTCCCCCTTGATCATTTTAAATATTTATTGGTGCATTTTTATTTTTGAATTGCTTGTAACTGTTTCGGGAAATGCAAGTTCTTGTGCTGTTAGTAGAATAACCTACGTGTAAATTAAATCTGTTTCTGTATGTTTATTGTGTTATCTGTGATTGTTTTGTTTGTCTTGTTTAGTGTTTTAATCATTGTACATAAACTGTATGTGTAAACATGTATACCCAAGGCCCAGCTGTAACAGAGACCTTGGTCTCAGGCTGTGTTACTTGTTAAAATAACGTTATAAAAAAAGATATATATATTTAAAAATCTAATTTGACCAGCTAAATGATGTGATTAGCAGTAGTCTACAGAGTGGAACCACTTCCATGTTGTTGGAGAAAAGCTTTAACCTATATGAATTGATATAACATTGAAGTGCATGTGTTCAATTGATATTGTAATGCATCATATTATGTATTATAATAAATAATAAACATTTTCATACACAGTTGAAGTCAGAGTTTTTCATACAATTAGGTTGGAGTCATTACAACTCGTTTTTCAACAACTCCACACATTTCTTGTTAACAAATAATAGTTTTGGCAAGTCTATTAGGACATCTGCTTTGTGCATGACACAAGTCATATTTCCAACAATTGTTTACAGACAGATTATTTCACTTATAATTCACTGTTTCTTACTTCCAGTGGGTGAGACACATACTAAGTTGCCTTTAAACAGTTTGGAACATTTTTGATAAATATGTCATGGCTTTAGAAGCTTCTGATAGGCTAATTGACATTATTTAAGTCAATTGGAGGTGTAACTGTGGATGTATTTAAAGGCCTAGCTTCAAACTCAGTGCCTCCTTGCTTGACATCATGGGAAAATCAAATGAAATCGGCCAAGACCTCAGAAATAAACTTGTAGACCTCCACAAATCTGGTTCAACCTTGGGAGCAATTTCCAAATGCCTGAAGGTACCACATTCATCTGTACAAACAATAGGTTGCAAGTAGAAACACCATGGGACCACGCAGGCGTCATACCACTCAGGAAGAAGACGCGTTCTGTCTCCTAGAGACTAGCGTACTTTGGTGCGAAAAGTGCAAATCAATCACAGAACAACAGCAAAGGACCTTGTGAACATGCTGGAGGAAACAGGTACGAAAGTATCTGTACCACAGTAAAACAAGTCCTATATCGACATAACTGAAAGGCCGCTCAGCAAGGAAGAAGCCACTGCTCCAAAATCGCCTTAACAATGCCAGACTACGGTTTGCAACTGCATATGGGGACAAAGATTGTGACTATCGTTATGTTTGGAGGAAAATGGAGGAGGCCCCGTGAAGCACGGGGGTGGCAGCATCATGTTGTGTGGTTGATTTATTTCAGGAGGGACTGGTGCACTTCACAAAATAGATTGCATCATGAGGAGAGAAAATTATGTGGATATATTGAAGCAAAATCTCAAGACATCAGTCGGGAAGTTAAAGCTTGGTCGCAAATGGATCTTCCAAATGAACAGTTACCCCAAGCATACTTCCAAAGTTGTGGCAAAGATGGCCTAAGGACAACAAAGTCAAGGTATTGGAGTGGCCATCACATAGCCCAGACCTCAATGCAATAGAACATTTGTGGGCAGAACTGGAAAAGCGTGTGCGAGCCAGGAGGCCGACTAACCTGACTCAGTTTCACCAGCTCTGCCAGGAGGAATGGGCCAAAATTCACCCAACTTATTGTGGGAAGCTTGTGGAAGGCTACCCAAAATTGTTGACCCAAGTTAAACAATTTAAAGGCAATGCTACCAAATATTAATTGAGTTTATGTAAACTTCTGACCCACTAGGAATGTGATGAAATAAATAAAAGCTGAAATAAATAATTTTTCTTCTCTGACTTTTCACATTCTTAAAATAAAGTGGTGATCCTAACTGACCTAAGACAGGGAATTTTTACTCGGATAAAATGTTCGAAATTTTGAATGTATTTGTAAATGTATTTGGCTAAGGTGAATTTAAACTTCTGACTTCAACTGTAAGTGAGGCAACGTGCCAAGAGGACTATACTGTAGGGGAAATATAAGACAGGAAGCGTACCAAGTGGACTAGACTTTTACAAAATACTTTGTACTGCCAGTAGGAGAAATACTCTGAAGAGCCAGCGTGCCATTAGGACTAGAATTTTGAATAAATACTGTGTACTGCCAGCGTGCCAAGATGACTAGGCAGTATGGGAAATATAAGAGAGGCTCATGGTTATTGTGTCAAATGTATGTTTATGTCTATCTAAACCCTTACAGTGTTACGAGAATTATGTTTTCGATGTTCATAATCCACTTCAATTAAACTACTCAGTCTGCAACCCAGAATTTGTAAGATACTGGTTGAATGAAACAGACGGAGGCCAAGCTAGTCAAAATGTTTATTCACGAGAGCGCTAGTCTGTTGTACAGAACCACTCATTTTAAACTGGCTCTTTAAGCACTTACATTCACACACAAACAGAAGGTATCCTACGCACATACTGTATCACTACCCAGCCGACAAAGATTAGGGAGACCGTGGGAAACACCCCTGTCCTCCCTCAACATTAGAGAGACCGTGGGAAGCACTCCCTGCCCTCTCCCAAATCTCTCAGAGGCCCCTAGCAAGGTCGGCACCGAATTTTACTCAGACAGTCTGTGTTTAAGATACTATAAAGATATATTGTACAGATATATAATTTTACTGACTAAACCTGAACAAAACCATCAGATAATAATTGTATGATTCTAATCAATTTCATACAGTTATGATTCTAATCAATTTCATACAGTTGTAAGGTTTCAGAGTGGAATTATTTAATCATTATCTTTCAACATTTAAATCACTTCAACAATCCACCCTTAATGACTAAATAATACACACTAATACATCAAACACTATATGGAAACATAAATGGTATCCAAGAATATTTCAAACCAATACATGTACACGTATGTATATTTGATATTCATCAATGACTGTTATAGGCCTATATCCAATTATAACGCTTCCTGTTAGGATTTTTATTACAATATTCATTAAAAAAAACTGTGTAAACATTGAAAATAGTCTTATCCAACATGGGCTCCTCGTAGTTAAAAGAAACGGAGCCATCTCCTGGGCCTGGAGGCCCATATTCGTCATCCCACTGGCCGGAGCTCGGAATCGGTCAGTACCTCAGCATCTGTTGCGTCATTGACCTCTCCAGATTCCTGGTAATCAAACCTCTCATACACGGGACCAAACAACATCCACAAAGAACCAACACACTCATACAGGTGAAAGTTGCCCACAACACCGTGATGATGACATTTTTACCATTTCCCAAACATACTATCAAACCAATTTGTATAGAACTATCCACCCCAGAGTTCTCTGCTAATTCGTGAGCTAATGTGGTTAAACCATCCAGGGCCTTGGTCACTGATCCATCTGGGGCTGTGTTATTGGGTATGAAAGGACAACATTCTGATCCGAATATCACACACACCCAACCCTTTTCAGCCAGTAACATATCCAATGCTATTCTATTCTGCCATATCATCAAACTAATTGCAGCTGTTTGTTCTGCTAACCCTTTTTTCGCCTCTCTAGTATAGTTGATGAAACACTGTTGGTTATAGTAGATATAATTGATCCAATCTACATTTTTATTGAGAGTTAACTACCAGAAGATGCTTGATTCCAATCCAGGCCATATCTTATTCCTAGCTTTGAACTCATCGGGCACCCTCCTTGGAACCCCAATGCTATCGATGTAAACTCTATTGTCAAAGGACCCTGACGGAGCACTCCTTCTTTCTCTTCTACCTGGCACTAGGTATGTGTGTTGGATAAGGGTGAAGGGCATACCTAACTGCACTAGTGCACAAATACCAGTCCAAATTGTAGGCAGGTTAGGCCACAGCTTCATACCTCCACACAACCATCGACATCCGCTCTAGGCCTTTTTATCTTACTAAAGTCCTCGGAACTCAACCCCCCAGTCAGGTCCCTCATTGTCTTGTCAGTTGTTACCTTTTCTGTCCTATTGCATGTTCTTACTTCCCATAGGTCCCATCCGTGTGTTATGTATCGAGCCATACAATAATAATTTCCGCCTGTAACTCTGAAAGGTGGAAGTCTGGATGTAATGGTAATAATGCGGATACAGATAATGCAGATCAATGCAACTGTCATTGTCTGGCTTCCCTGCCTTCATGAACAGCTTTACCAGCTTTACCATACAGGCCATTCCCCTGGGGGAATCAATTCCATCAAGTGGAAAGGGAATGGTTGTCAACTGAGGTTTTGCTGTGGCGCAGGCATAACATTCTTCTTTTGCTACTGATCAGGCTGTATACTGAATCCATTCCAACCATAGGTTGGAATCCCCATAACCAGTTTCCACCTCAATCACTTCCTTAACTTCTTGACGCTACCCATCCCTTAAAACCTCTTGGTGTTAGGGGGCAGTATTTTCATTTTTGGAAAAAAAATGTTTTTTTTGTCAGGAAAAGATGCTAGAATATGCATATAATTGACAGCTTTGGATAGAAAACACTCTAATGTTTCCAAAACTGTAAAGATATTGTCTGTGAGTATAACAGAACTGATGTTGCAGGCGAAAGCCTGAGAAAAATCCAATCCGGAAGTGCCCCAGGTTTTGAAAGCGCTGCGTTCCAATGACTCCCTATTCTGCTGTGAATGTACCATCAACGAGCTTATGCTTTCTACGTATTCCCCAAGATGTCTACAGCATTGTGACGTAGTTTTACGCACTTCTGTTGAAGAATAGCCGTAGGCGGCCACATTGCATAAGTGGTCACATGTTGGCTCCGAGAGAGATTCTCACGTAAAATACAGAGGTAGCCATTATTCCAATCGGTCCGAGTGAAAAACGAATTGTTCCGCCGGATATATTATTGAATAGATATGTGAAAAACATCTTGAGGATTGATTCTAAACAACGTTTGCCATGTTTCTGTCGATATTATGGAGTTCATTTGGAAAAAAAGTTTGGCGTTGTAATGACTGAATTTTCTGTTTTTTTTCTTAGCCAAACGTGATGAACAAAACGGAGCGATTTCTCCTACACAAATAATATTTTTGGAAAAACTGAACATTTGCTATCTAACTGCGAGTCTCCTCATTGAAATCATCCGAAGTTCTTCAAAGGTAAATGATTTTATTTGAATGCTTTTCTTGTTTTTGTGAAAATGTTGCCTGCTGAATGCTAGGCTTAATGCTATGCTAGCTATCAATACTCTTACACAAATGCTTGTGTAGCTATGGTTGAAAAGCATATTTTGAAAATCTGAGATGACTGTGTTGTTAACAAAAGGCTAAGCTTGTGAGTGAATATATTTCTTTCATTTCATTTGCGATTTTCATGAATAGTTAACGTTGCGTTATGGTAATGAGCTTGAGGCTATGATTATGGTCCCGGATACGGGATTGCTCAACGCAAGAAGTTAAACAACACAATGCAACTCCTGGTCAATCACACTTCTGTGAAATCAAACTGTCCACTTAGGAAGTGTAATGAAGTGCTATTTCCTATGCAAATGACCAGCTTACTGCTATTGCATTGCTATAATTGAGACAACATATAGCAATGTATTTTCACAGTAAAACATGGTAGGGCCAGACAGGAACGCACACACCTACACACACGCAGCCCCTCCCCTTCTGGATGGGCTCCAAAGACAAAGAACTCTGTCGAGAACCAATGGGATACTGACACCAGGCTGGAGGAGACTGTCTATCATCTACGAACAACATACCAGGAGCCAGGACTACCAGAATCTACCTACGTCATTTCAATGTATAAAATGAACTGTACGATTGTGACCGGTCTCTCTTTTTTCCAATGGTTCGTTTGAGAACTTGACGAAACGGAGCCGTGCACGTAATTGCCAGATATCATTACTCTTGAATAAACGGCCTTTACTATACCGTATCCGCCTTGTCCAGCGTCTCGACTTGGTCTCGTTTCTCATATACCAATTCATCAACAAATTGGTAGCAGATGGATGGTTTAAACCCATGAATTCGGTCCATAGAGAGTTGATGAGAGAAAAGACAAGTTGACGACTGATTCAAAGGACGGGCGACCTGTTTACTAGGAGCCATCGGGGATTCAACTCGCCTTAGGAAACTGATCTAAGGAGCTCGACAATATAAGGTAGGCAGAAACCTGTTAAATCAAAATCTGCATATTATATCATAGTCATTATCCAAATTATTGATCAGAAGTACTAAAGGCGTAGGTATGAATTCCTGATAAATTTATGGAAAAAATTATCCGATAACAAAAGGCATTCCGTAATGATATCTGAGTGATAAATTGTCATTTCATATTCAAATAGCCTGACAGTGGTTGATATGAATCAATTAGGTGTACAGTGAGGATTTGATGATTCTGTGATATATGGTAAATCTTATCTACATAGTCTGACACTAGACGATGTGACGGTCGTATTAGGTGTACAGTGAGGATTTGATGATTCTGTGATATATTGTAAATCTTATCTACATAGTCTGACACTAGACGATGTGGCGATCGAATTAGGTGTACAGTGAGGATTTGATGACTCTGTGAAATGAAATGTATGAAATGTTTTGTTAATTGATCGAGACGTATAGCCAAGACTGGGACTGGTGGAGCTGGCATCCCACCAGGAGCCTCGGTTATAGATTAAGATTGGACTAGGAGTGAAGGAATTAAAACTGATCTCTCCAGATTAATGTCACTGATTGACCGTTTCATGAGACCGAGTGATACTGACCACTGACTCTAAAATTGACCGCCGAGTCAAAAGTGGAGCGGGGTGGTGCGGCCGCCGTGCTGTGTAACGAGTTGATTTTTGTCCAATTCGAGCGGTTGGTGTTGCCTAGAACTAATTCGACCAAAATTATAGAAGGCAGTTGAATACATTGACACTGACCCAAAAGTAGGCGTTAGGGACACTAACATTTGGCCAGGCAGTAGAAATGTGGGTAGTTGTAGAATTACTAAAAAATATATAAAAAAAAAACCTTAGACGCATAATTATCTCGCGAATATCCCTTTTCAATATTTGAGTACAGTCTACTCCAATAAACTATCCTAGACGCATAATTATCTCGCGAATATCCCCATCGGTATTATAGTATAGTAATTCTACAAAACTCTTTGTGCACGAGGGTGAGGCACAAGAGATAAGGCTGTGTGAGCTCCGTGAATACATCGCTGGTTTAGACTAAGTGACGGGCTAAGTGTATGAAGATAGTTAGTTATTAAACCCAGACATAGTTAAACGACAGAATGGCCACAACCACCATTCCCAAACTCAAATTCAACGAATATTTAGATCTGAGAATACAGGAGAGATCAGGGGGAAAACAGGAATATAAATCTATAAAGAAAGTATGGGAGGGAATTAGGCTGAAATGGACACAGGCAGGTTACATTAGTGGAGTCGCCCCGTCAAGGGAACAGCTTGGCGCTATGGAGAGAGAATTAGCGGAAGCAGTGGAACACAGTAAAAACAGCGAAGCAGAAATAAATAAGAGCCATTTTTTCAAAAATAAAGGGACGAAGAATAGGGAGAGCGCGGAAGCTGAGCTAAAAATAGGAACGTGGGCAATAGAAGAGACAAAAAGGACACGCCCACACAAAAAACCTGATATGATGGGCGTGCTTGCCGGGGCCTCAGATGATGTCAGTGAAGGCACAATCAACAACCACAACACACCACCGCCCACCGTGACCACCCCATCAGCCCCGCCCTCTCTATACCCACCACTGCCACAGGAAGAGAAAACAGCAGTGCCACCTCCCTATTCACATAATCCATTCACACACCTCCCACACAACCCGTTTAAAACTCACACCACCCCAGCCGCCGTACAGGCCCCGGTCTTTATGGTGCAGGGAGGACAGCTAAAAGGGAACATGACTGTGGGTATTCAAGATGGCCTACTAGTCTGTGAAGAAAGGCCCGATTGCTCAAGCCCCATAGCAATACAAGGCCCAGGTGGGTCCCTGCCGAACTACACACAACCAAGGGAAGGTGGATCTCAACCGGGCCTCCTAAGGAGAGAGGGCCACGATCTTATTCAGCTCTCCTCTACTCCGAACACTGACTGGTACGGACGCAGAGAAAAAGAAGATGATCAAGGGTCATGGGTGTCACAGGGAAACTGTTCCGTTGGGGTTTCGTCAAGAGATCACCCCAGTAAAGACGAGGAAAACGAAAGTAGACCTGGACGTGATGAGGAGGAAATGGGACGGGACATCCGGAACTCTGTAGCTCAAGCCAGAACTATGATAGACGAAGCTGAATGTGGAGGGAGCACATTCCATGTGGAAGGGGTAATGGTAGGAACAGTGACAGACCTGATCGAACCTGTCAAACAGTCCGTAAGGCTCTCAGAACTAAGAAGCAGGGGGGTCTCGTCCAGAGCAGACTGGGATCCCCAACATGGAGAGACAGGAAGGACAGGCTTCCAAATGCCGTTGAGGCCCACTCCTGATGGAGAATACGAAGAGTACCAACCATGGAAAATGACAGACCTCACCACTTTAATGGAACAGTTGCCCAGTCTACATGGGGGCCTCGGCATGGCTCCTCCAACTACAGACACTTACCTCTGGCCTACGCCTCTGTCTGGGAGACATGAAAGCTCTGTTGGCTAGGGCTACAGACCATACCACCATGATGGCTCTCATGAGAGACGCAGATCTGGCCACGGGCCCAGCTGCACTAGGTCTAGAACGATTCCGAACTCAGTTATGGGCTGAGTTGAGAAGAGCATACCCTACTGAACGAAACCACTCAACCCTGTCATCATTCACCATCAATCCAGGGGAACAACCAGCAGCCTACCTGGATAGAGCAAAGACAACATGGAGAACCGTTCATGAAGACCCATATGATCACACTGCTACCACACTCAGCATGTGGAAGGAAATGGTGGTGAACGGGACCCAGAATGAAGTCCGTGTAAAACTAAGGGGCACAGTGGGGTTGATGGCGCTACCTTTAGCTCAGTTTAACTCCCATGTACATCACCACATCACCCAATTCAACAGGGAAAAGGGTGGAGCGGATACACAAGTCCAGTCCCTACAGATTCAACTTCTGAAACTTCAACTGAAAGACGCCAAGAGGGGGAGTCTGCTACAACTGTAGGACGCCCGGTCACTACTCAAGGGACTGCTCATATCCACTGTCTCAACCTCAGCCCCCACCCAGGGAAGAAGGCCCTTCTACGGTCCACCTAGAGGGAGGGGTGGCTACAGGCCATCCCCTCAGCCACAACCACAGCCGCAATCAAGAATTGAGAGTGAACAACCTGCATACAACCACCCAGTGCCATTTGCCTCCTACCCACCACAAGAGGCGCCGTACCAGGGTATGTCAGGAGAATACCCCCCTTGGCAATACAGCTGCCCACCATCACCACGAGAGAAGGAACTGACCTCTCAACGGCTGCCTCTCTCACGTCCCCTGACTACTCCAAGAGTTTCCATTTGGATGTTTCTGAAAAGGAGGGGTTCACAGTCTCTGTCCTTTTTCAGAAACAAAAGGGGGAGCGCAGGGTGCTGCTGTACCACTTCTCCAAGTTAGATCACATTGAAATGGGCCAAACAACATGCTCCAGTTACGTTGCTGCAGTAGCAAAAGCTATTGAAAAAAAACAACAAAAAAAAACAGCTCACCTCGTGATATCACCCTTGAATCAGCCATCATCCCTCAACCAGCACCTGCCCAATTAGCTGAAATCATCGGATTGACGCAGGCCCTCATCAGAGGAAAAGGAAAGACTGTGAATATCTATACAGACTCAGCCTATGCCCATGGAGCAGTCCACACTGATGGACCCAGAACTTTTACGAGAAGCACATAGCCACACACACGAAGGCAAACTAAAGACTTTACAGAAGGTGTCTCACATCTGGGGGCACCCACACATGAAAATATGACTGATTTTTTATTTTGCATGACGTTGATTTATTTTATGACGAATGCAATGTTTGTGACAGACACAACCCATTGAAACCATAACAAACACCAATGGGCTCATACTTAGTACCTAATGCAGGTTTTCAGGATATTAGTATAGAAAACACCGACATGGGCCCCGACAATGTATTCTAAAGATAAACGCTATCTCCTAGTTATGATACATAGGTTCTTCAAATGGGTAGAAGCAATACCAACAGCGAAGGGGGGATGCTAGGTCAGTCGTTAAGTGGTTAACAAACCAAACTAATACCCAATGATGGCATCCAAAGAAAAATCAAATTTGACAAATGGCTCACATTTCAATAACAAACACCTGAGACAGGTGGAAGAAAGATTTGGCATAACACACAGAGTTGGTTCTGTGTACCACCGCCCGATCCCAAGGTCTCGTGAAACGCGCAGGTCAAACGTTTAAAAAATCCAAAATATATAAGGTATATGTGCCGGGTCGAAGTTGAAATGGGTCGAAGCCCTGCCCCTGGCGTTGATGGCCATGAGAGTCTCACCAGGGTCAGGCACCCATCTCTCTCCTCATGAGATAATGACTGGTAGAGTCATGCGTGGTCCACCAAGGGAGGGAGGTCATATGCCCGCCCTTGATGTACAACAAATTGTAATGTCTGATTATGTGAAAAAACTGACGGTTCTCTCTGCAGCACTCTCTACCCAGGTTCACAAGGTCCAGGAGAGAGAACTGCAGGAAGCTCCAGCACCACTGAAGGTAAAAGGTTGGAGACTGAGTAAGGGTCAAAGTCCACAAGAGAAAGTGGCTGGAACCCAGGTGGACTGGGCCGTACGAAGTGAAGGAGGTTACTTCACACTCAGTCCAGGTCAAAGGTAAATTGGGCGCACCTTGGCACCACCTCACATTGTACACCAGCTCCAACTCCTTCCCGTACACTGACGGAAGTCAGAACTGACCTAAGTGGTCTACATTCGGTCCCAAATTCTACATCTATTTGGCCAGGGAAAATGGGAGGTGCACCCCCATACTCTCTGACTAAATCACACTTTTCCCCCTGGGAACGTTTGGGAATCTCGGGACCCCTGTTTGTTATTTTTCTTCTCATAGGAGGGGTCACTCTATGCACACTCACATGGCTCATAGACCAACAGATGCACCCACTACAGATTCACACACTGAATTCTACTCTGCCAGGTGAAATTAACTCTCTCTCTCTTCCCTCTTATCTACCGTTTCTAGGCGTGAGGTGAGGGTCACTAAGTGCAACCCCCAGGAGTTGAAGAGCACCACCTTGTGTTTGCCTTTCAATGCCACCACCACCGTTTACCTGCCTTGGGGCCTTTTGGGTCATGCGCGAAATAGTCTGGGGCTACCTGCCTGGACCTATTCCAGTTTCAACTGGTATATAACCAAAGGGGATATGGTGAGTGGTCTTGGAAAAACCTGGTGGCAGAAACAGGATATGACTGGTCCAGCTATTCCAAGGGACGGGCTGTCCTTGCCTGGCGCAAACGGCTTACACTTTCACGCACTGGTTTTCAAATGAAGCTGATTGTACGGCCTGGGACCACTATGGGTTGCCAGGTTTTTACGTTGGCCCCATATGTAGATAGCAGCAGGGCCGAAGTCTATTTCACACTATATATTTGCTTTACGCCACAACCGCAGCCTACTTCTGTGACGGTGCGTGACGATATGGCAAAGCCACATACCCTACCCCAGCACAGTGATGGGTGGGGTTCTGCTGTGTTAGTGGTCACTACCCCTACCCCGGATGAGAACATTCAGGTTGCTACAGGTGTCTCAGGTTTGTCTAACAATTGGTTATTATTGACCGAACAAGCAGCCAATACAACCCCCACTAGTTGCGTAGTTTGTATGGGTGCTAGACCATTGCTCCGCATTGTACCGGCCTCTGTCGAGATCGGATGTTTAATGCCCCTTATGGACAAAGACAATCCGACTGGTAATTGCTCCTTGTGGGATGCAGTTTACCCTGTGGTCTCTGCTACGGTCAGGGCACCAGTATTTTCCTCTGATGTTGCCAGGGCCAGATTCTCCTGTATTAACATGACAGGGGGTCTACTACAGTTAGGTTTGCTCCCTGTGGGTTGGTGTACAAATACTATCGTAATAGATGGTGGTTTTAAGCCAGTGGTCAGGGCTGACATCTGGTGGTGGTGTGGGGGACCTCGGCTTTTTGACAGAACTCCCAATAATGCTACGGGTACTTGTGCGCTTGTAACACTTCTGCTGCCTATCTCTGTTTACCCTATAGGTGTGGGTGATTTGGTGACCCGGATATAGGCTGTGGACCCACAGTTTCTGCCTACCAGAACCAAGCGGGAAGCAGCCCCGACTGGTGGTCCCACATATATTGATGCCATAGGTGTTCCTAGGGGGGTCCCGGATGAGTACAAGCTGGTGGACCAGGTCACCGCAGGTTTTGAATCATCTCTCTGCTGGTGGTGCACTGTGAATAAAAATGTTGACCGCATTAACTATATACATTTCAATGTCCCAAAAATTAGGTAACTGGACTCAACAAGGTTTTGAGGCCGTACATGGTCAACTGGCTGCCACTTCACTTATGGCTTTTCAAAATCGCATTGCCGTTGACATGTTGCTGGCTGAGAAGGGTGGGATATGTTTTATGTTTGGGGAGCAATGTTGCACATTTATCCCTAATAACACAGCCTCTGATGGCAGCCTCACTTTGGCGTTAGAAGGCCTGCGTACCCTTAATGGTAAAATGAAATCCCACTCTGGGGTTGATACCAGCATGTGGGACTCCTGGAGGGATGCATTTGGTAAATATAAGGTCTTGGTCTCTTCTATCCTGGTCTCTATCTCTGTGTTTGTCGCTATATTAACCCTCTGTGGCTGTTGTTGCACCCCATGTGCCCGCTCCCTGCTTTCTCGTGTTATTACTTCTGCTATTCCACCAAATAATGACCCTGCACTGATGTTCCCCCTCCTACAACAGGAGGATCCTCTGGTGGAGTTTGAAACATGCACATATGAGTAGTTGTCACGTCTCGAAAGAGGGGGACTATACATTTTACTGGCTTTTAATTCATGTCACGTCTCTTAGGAGACGTGAAAAGGGGGATTTGTAATGGAGTGCTATTTCCTATGCAAATGACCAGCTTACTGCTATTGCATTGCTATAATTGAGACAACATATAGCAATGTATTTTCACAGTAAAACATGGTAGGGCCAGACAGGAACGCACACACCTACACACACGCAGCCCCTCCCCTTCTGGATGGGCTCCAAAGACAAAGAACTCTGTCGAGAACCAATGGGATACTGACACCAGGCTGGAGGAGACTGTCTATCATCTACGAACAACATACCAGGAGCCAGGACTACCAGAATCTACCTACGTCATTTCAATGTATAAAATGAACTGTACGATTGTGACCGGTCTCTCTTTTTTCCAATGGTTCGCTTGAGAACTTGACGAAACGGAGCCGTGCACATAATTGCCAGATATCATTACTCTTGAATAAACAGCCTTTACTATACCGTATCCGCCTTGTCCAGCGTCTCGACTTGGTCTCGTTTCTCATGTACCAATTCATCAACAGAAGCAACACTGATTGACAATAAATTTCACATGCTATTGTGCAAATGGAATAGAAAACAGGTGGAAATGATAGGAAATTAGCAAGACACCCCCAATAAAGGAGTGGTTCTGCAGGTGGTGACCACAGACCACTTCTCAGTTCCTATGCTTCCTGGCAGATTTTTTGGTCACTTTTGAAATCTGGCGGTGCTTTCACTCTAGTGGTAGCATGAGACGGAGTCTACAACTCACACAAGTGGCTCAGGTAGTGCAGCTCATCCAGGATGGGACATCAATGCGAGCTGTGGCAAGAAAGTTTGCTGTGTCTGTCAGCGTAGTGTCCAGAGCTTGGAGGCGCTACCAGGAGACAGGCCAGTACATCAGGAAACGTGGAGGAGGCTGTAGGAGGGCAACAACCCAGCAGCAGGACCGCTACCTCCACCTTTGTGCAAGGAGGAGCAGGAGGAGCACTGCCAGAGCCCTGCAAAATGACCTCCAGCAGGCCACAAATGTGCATGTGTCTGCTCCTAAGGTCAGAAACAGACTCCATGATGGTGGTATGAGGGCCCGGCGTCCACAGGTGGGGGTTGTGCTTACAGCCCAACACCGTGCAGGACGTTTGGCATTTGCCAGAGAACACCAAGATTGGCAAATTCGCCACTGGTGCCCTGTGCTCTTCACAGATGAAAGCAGATTCACACTGAGCACATGTGACAGACGTGACAGAGTCTGGAGACGCTGTGGAGAAGGTTATGCTGCCTGCAACATCCTCCAGCATGACCGGTTTGGCGGTGGGTCAGTCATGGTGTGGGGTGGCATTTCTTTGTGCTCGCCAGAGGTAGCCTGCCTGCCATTAGGTATGAGATCCTCAGACCCCTTGTGAGACCATATGCTGTTGCGGTTGGCCCTGGGTACCTCCTAATGCAAGACAATGCTAGACCTCATGTGGCTGGAGTGTGTCCGCAGTTCCTGCAAGAGGAAGGCATTCATGCTATGGACTGGCCCGCCCGTTCCCAGACCTGAATCCAATTGAGCACATCTGCGACATCATGTCTCGCTCCATCCACCAACGCCACGTTGCACCACAGACTGTCCAGGAGTTGGCGGATGCTTTAGTCCAGGTCTGGGAGGAGATCCCTCAGGAGACCATCCGCCACCTCATCAGGAGCATGCCCAGGCGTTGTAGGGAGGTCATACGGGCACGTGGAGACCACACACACTACTGAACCTCATTTTGACTTGTTTTAAGGACATTACATACCTTAAGGGAACATTTTGACATTCGCCGTATGGTTAGTCAGTAAGTCCATATTGCAAATGTACGATCCCTTACTAGACGTCCAAAAACGTTTGCGGTCGGTGTCGGGCCGTGTGGCAGGGCTGGATCTACCGGGAAGTCATCAAACGAACTTTCTCGGACATTCGGTTTCCGTTTTATAAAATAATCCAATTTTGGTCATTTTTCTGCTGTCCCGGAAAATCCCAGAAGAGAGCATAAGTAATCATATTGCAAACGTACAAAACATCACGAATTACGACGTGGCCTTATCTCCAAAACTGAAAATATTTTGAAGCCGAAACTTGGTGAGCGTAGGTTTGGCATAATGGGCAGTTGGCCCCGAACAAGATGGCGTCTAGGCCTCAACGGTTTTTGAGTTATGGCCATTTCTCTGGGATTAAAGGTCCAAAATGAAAATAGAGAAATAATTTTTCCGCTTCACGTCAAAGTCAAGGAGCCTCCGGTGTCAATAAAAAAAGAACCAGCCATTTATCTATCGTCATTTAAGAGAAATCATACAATGTCAAATTGGTGATGTTCAAAAATATATATATATTTTTTAAACAGTTACAGATCCAGTTGCAGGGTGTTCATACGAATCTTTTTAAAGTGTGCTGCGGAGCTCTGCGAGATTTCTGTGATTTTCTACGATTTTCTGAAATAACACACACTCACTAAACCATCCGTAAATACCTCAGTTCTTAACGTAAAGACTTAAAACTCAGGATTCTGTAAAGGCATACCCCAATCAGGATATGAGTTTATTTATAGCTTCCTGTGCCAACCGGAAGTGCCTTAAATGGTGTCATAGTGGCTGTTTCCAAGGGTTAAAAAGGTCAGATCTTTTCAAAACTTCATATGTGTGATTAGGCAACCCCCATGAACTGTAAGTCAGTCATTTCTCCCAACAGATGTCAAAGAAAAGCTCTCTCTCACACACACACAGACACACACATACAGCAAGGATGGAGTGACAAAGTGCGGTGCTTAAAGACACACAGAGCCTGCAATGGCATTTCCATATTCTCTAGGCCGTGCTGAGGTCAACGAGATGCCCCGCTTGACCGTAGCTCGCTCTGATGGACACTGACTTGCTAGTTGACTTTTGTACATTTGCAATATGTTTAAACGGATAGGGACCATCACCAAAATGGCATTCTGAAATCAACACAAAAAATGGCATCACCATAGTCTCCAGACTGTGCCGAGTTCAACGAGATGCCCCGCTTGACCGTAGCTCACTGTGAGTGCAGCGACCGTGAAAAAAAGTAGGCCCAAAATGAAGCCTGGCCCTAAATGTCATTTGCTTTTGGGTGACAGTGAGAGAACCGTTAGGGTGAGAAGCACAATTCGACCTCAGGTACGATCCTGAGGTCCTCCTGATCTGTGCAAGCCTAACCTTGACCGTGTGGCATTAACCCTTAACAGTAAAACAGGGTTTTTTGATCTCACAGATTACAATGACATCTCTCCCCATAGGAATACATTGCCTGCTCCTCTAAAGTCAACCTGAAGCCTATGTGGGTTATGAATGTCTTATGAACCTGTCTTCGATGACAGTCCATCAGAACACTATGAGGTCTACCTGTGTCGATTCTAAGCTTCCTGGGCCAACCGGAAGTGGTTAAAATCACCCTAAAAGTGTATATCCATACTCTACTTGCAGTTTGATATAAATAGTGATTTCAACCCTGTGTAAATCAGTCAGTTCTTAACGTAAGGACTTAAAACTCAGGATTCTGTAAAGCATACCCCATTGAGGATATGTGTTTACTTATAGCTTCCTATGCCAACCGGAAGTGCCATAATTGGTGTCACAGGGGCTGTTTCGAAGGGTTAAAAAAGTCAGATCTGTCCAAAACGTCATATGTGTGATTAGGCAACCCCCATAAACTGTAAATCAGGCATTTGTCCCATAAAATTTCACAGGAAAACTAAATCACACAGACACACAACTTGGAAGGAGGGACGTATTGGGGTGCGTAGAGACAGACAGTGCCTGCAATAGTTAGCTTTGTTCGAGCTAAAAAAGAGCTGTCAGATCTAGAGTTCTGAAACTTTGGAAACCTGTTCTAGACCTCAGGTGGATCGTGCGTAGTGAGTTACGTGGCTCTTGAAGGTTCTCGGACCGAGAAACAGCCTTGTACATTTGCAATGATTTCAATTCATTTTGACCATTACGAAAATGACGACATTTAGAAAAGTCTCAGAGACGCAAAGCTAGGTGCATTGAAACCGGCTCGGCCCATATAGACGGACCCCAACGTTCCTGTCCGATAGCTCATTCAAGGACCCCGTAGCAAGTCATGGAAAAAAGTGGATTTTCGGCACCAATTAGGGTCTTGCTCGGACACCAAATGACCTATCGAGCCGAAACTTGGGATTCGGGGTCGCCTCAGCTAGGCCTACACATGACATCTGAACTGAACCCGCAGCTGGAACGTAACTACGTGTTTTACGTTTTTATTATGATTTGAACAGAAGGCGTTGTGAATTTTGGGCCAGCTCTGAAGTATGTGATAGTTGGCTACTAAACGAGTTGGAAAAAGTGGGTTTGGTGTCAGTTTGTATCAGTTTGGTGTCAGAATGACATGATGACTCCTTGCTGTCCCCAGTCCACCTGGCCATGCTGCTGCTCCAGTTTCAACTTCCACCTGACTGTGCTGCTGCTCCAGTTCAACTGTTCTGCCTTATTATTATTCGACCATGCTGGTCATTTATGAACATTTGAACATCTTGGCCATGTTCTGTTATAATCTCCACCCGGCACAGCCAGAAGAGGACTTGCCTGGTTCCTCTCTAGGTTTCTTCCTAGGTTTTGGCCTTTCTAGGGAGTTTTTCCTAGCCACCGTGCTTCTACACCTGCATTGCTTGCTGTTTGGGGTTTTAGGCTGGGTTTCTGTACAGCACTTTGAGATATCAGCTGATGTACGAAGGGCTATATAAATAAATTTGATTTGATTTGATTTGAATGATATCTAATTGAATGATGGACGGTGACTTGCTGGTGACTCTTGTCCATTTGCAATATGTTTAAACAGTGAGGTACCATCACCAAAGTAAAATTCTGAAATCAACCCTAACGAGCGATGGAGAGGAACCAGAATCACTGCCCAGCCATCCCGAGTTCATCGGACCAGTCAATTTTGCATTTTTGCAGGATTTTTGAGCATGACAAATTCGTGATGGTACATGCCCATTGAACCATATTGCAAATGCACAGTGACTTTGCAAAAGTGAGAAAACATAAACAAATGGACATAATGAAATCAACACAACGAGCGATGGAGAAGACCCACCAGTCAATGGATTTTTGAGCATGACAAATTCGTGATGGTAATTGCCCATTCAAACATATTGCAAATGCACGTGCATTTGCAATATGATTATATAGTGAAAAAACATCACCAAATGGGCATGATGAAATCAACACAACGAGTGATGGAAAGGAACAACTATCACTGCCCGGCCATCCCGAGTTCATCGGGCCATTCAATTTTGCAGTCCTGCAGGATTTTTGAGCATTCCAAATTCGTGATGGTAAATGCCCATTGAAACACATTGCAAATGCACGTGCATTTGCAATATCATTCTATAGTAAAAAAAAACATCAACAAATGGACATGATGAAATCAACACAACGAGTGATGGAAAGGAACAACTATCACTGCCCGGCCATCTTGTGTTCATCAGGCCAGTCAATTTTGCATTTCTGCAGGATTTTTGAGCACGTCAAAATGTCTTATGTTATTTGGCCAAAGAAAAAGTGACTTTTGACTTTGACTTTTGACTTCCTATGAAATCATATTGCAAATGGACAAAACATGTGCCTTATGCACAAGTAAAAAAAAAATTATGATAATAAAAGTTGACAAAAGTATAGTTTGAGCAAAGTATAGTTTGACTTTTGAGCATGCCAAATTCGTGATGGTAAATTTCCATTTAAACATATTGCAAATGCACGTGCACTTGCAATATGATTCAACAGTGAAAAAACATCACCAAATGGCCATGATGAAGTCAACGCAACGAGCGATGGAAAGGAGCAACTATCACTGCCCGGCCATCCTGTGTTCATCAGGTCAGTCAATTTTGCATTTCTGCAGGATTTTTGAGCATGTCAAATTTCTTATGGCATTTGGCCCCAAAAAGAGTGACTTTTGACTTCCTATGAAATCATATTGCAAATGGACAAAACATATGCCTTATGCACAAGTAAACAAAAATAATAATAATAATGATAATAAAATAAGACTAAAGTATGTTGATACAGTTCTTATACGTGTGTAATTGACACAAAATTCGAAAGAATTTCTAAAAACTGTCCAGAAAGCACTTTTTTAAGGGTGTGTGAAGTTTTTATAAAATGTTGCTTTTTTTTACTTTTGACTTTTGACTTCCTATGAAATCATATTGCAAATGGAGAAAACATATGCCTTATGCACAAGTTTTAAAAAAAATGATGATAATAAAATATGACTAAAGTATGTTGATACAGTTCATATACATGTGTAATTGACACAAAAATCGAAAGAATTTTGAAAAACGGTCCAGAAAGCACTTTTTAATTGGAAGTTTTTATAAAATTTTGATTTTTGACTTTTGACTTTTGACTTCATATGAAATCATATTGCAAATGGACAAAACATATGCCTTATGCACAAGTAAAAATAATAAAAATAATAATGATAATAAAATTGGTATATTCATACAGTTCTTACACATGTGTAATTGACAAAAAAATCGAAAGAAATTCAAAATCGGTCCAGAAAGCACTTTTTAAGGGGTTGCTAGGTTATGGGAAAAAAATTTCACTTTTTCAAAATTTTGCTTTGGCTGTTGACTTGGGTTGCATTTTTGCAATATGAAAAACCACGGTGGAGCGCGCTTGCCACCTGTTGGATTTTCAAAGTGTTACAGCTGTCATTTGCCATATGGCATTTGCAATCAACTTTACACGAATCAACGCCGAATTGGGTGGTATTGGACACCGTGTATATGGTTTGTCCAATGCCAATGACTTCCCATTCATTTTTGTCCATTTCAGGGGGGAGATCCCT
Source organism: Oncorhynchus tshawytscha (assembly GCF_018296145.1). Lineage (NCBI taxonomy): Eukaryota > Metazoa > Chordata > Actinopteri > Salmoniformes > Salmonidae > Oncorhynchus > Oncorhynchus tshawytscha. The sequence goes on along the minus strand of NC_056442.1, from coordinate 54,287,976 downwards.
TACATCAATGTTGGATCAGCCTGTAGTGTGGTTTTCCACTTTAATTTTGAGTGTGACTCCAAATCCAGACCTCCATGGGTTGATACATTTGATTTCCATTGATATTTTTTGTGTGATTTTGTTGTCAGCACATTCAACTATGTAAAGAAAAAAGTATTTAATAAGAATATTTCATTCATTCAGATCTAGGATGTGTTATTACAGTGTTCCCTTTATTTTTTTGAGCAGTGTATATATATATATTCATATTTCATAAAACGGCATTAGCACTCACAAGTCCAGAAGTACGTCCTGTCCTTGCAGAAACAGCTCCTCAGCTCCTGTTTGAATCATAACACTCAAAGATTCCTCAAACAAAAAATCTGTCTCACTTTCCAGATCAATCTCTTCTATAATCTGGTGTAAATCTGTATACTTAGACTTTGACTTCGCTTTTCCTGATTTATTCGCCATGATGTCTTGAATGAAATCGTTGAAAACACAACTTTCCAAAATACTGCTGTGCGTAACAAGCGTCACAGCAACTCTCGCGCGTGCATTTACAAACAAGGAATGGTGTTCCAACCCAAAACCATTACATACTGGCGTTTACCTCAGCTCATTGGCTATCTACCCAGCTAGATTTCAAGAAGATCAGTGGTCATTGGGCAGAAATACAGTCAATCAACAAAGCTTTGCTAAAATTAATGGTGCGCAAGGTATGCTCGTTGTCTTCAAACCAGTGTTGCAAATATCCAAAGGAATGCACTGAAACCCACCATGACTAGATAACGATGGTTTACCGTGTGTAATTACGTCGAAAGCTCCATAAAAAATTGAGGGAGATGGAATTCATGGCACAAACGGGTTACAAAATGTTTCGATTTAGGCTATAAAAATGGATTTTATCAAAGAAAACTGCACTTCATTTGATCACTGGGACCCTCAGGAAGAGAAAGAAGAGCAAGATATCAGAATGAAGTCATAATTTTACCTTCAGATGTGAATGTGTAGAAACTGTCATGGCGGAAAATGTTTTTGTTGTTGATTGCTCTTCTCAAGCAAAAGCATGATATTTGTTCTCTGTAATAGCTATTTTAACCTCTTGATTCTAGCCATCCCGGATCCGGGATCGTGAATACAGCCTCAAGCTCATTACCATAACGCAATGTTAATTATTCATGAAAATCGCAAATGAAATGAAATTAATATGCTAGCTCTCAAGCTTAGCCTTTTGTTATTAACAACACTGTCATCTCAGATTTTCAAAATATGCTTCTCAACCATAGCAAAACAATATCTTTGCAGTTTTGGAAACGTCAGAGTGTTTTCTTTCCAAAGCTGTCAATTTTATGCATAGTCGAGCATCTTTTCGTGACAAAATATTGCGCTTAAAACGGGCACGTTTTTTATCCATAAATTAAAAGAGCGCCCCCTATATCCAAGAAGTTAAATCGGAAATGTAGTTTGATTACCAAGATCCTTTTGAACGATGTAAGACACTTGCATGCGTTTAATGTTACGACGTTGTATTTTTAGTTGTCACTCTGAAAATCCGTACGGGGATCGCAGCCATAAGAGGTAACCTCTCTGGGATAGGCGGGACGCAAATGTCCCACCTGGCCAATTGCCAGGGCAATGCAGAGCACCACTTCGGATGTTTTCAATGAGGAGACTCTCAGTTAGATAGCAAATGTTCAGTTTTTCCAAAAATATTATTTGTGTAGGAGAAATCACTCCGTTTTGTTCATCACGTTTGGCTAAGAAAAAATCTGAAAATACAGTCTCTACAACGCCGAACTTTTTACCAAATTAACTCCATAATATCGACAGAAACATGGCAAACGTTGTTTAGAATCAATCCTCAAGGTGTTTTTCACACATATCTATTCGATGATAAATCATACGTGGCAGCTGTGTTTCTCCTCAAGCAAACAAAAAATACACGCAGCTGGAGATTACGCAATAATTGCAACGGAGGACACCAAGCGGCCACCTGGTAGATGTAGTCTCTTAAGGTCAATCTTCCAATGATTTTCCTACAAATATGTCACAATGCTGTCGACATCTTGGGGAAACGACAGAAAGTCTAAGCTCATTCGTGACCCATACACAGCCATATAAGGAGACATTGGAACACAGCGCATTCAAAATCTGGGGCACTTCCTGTAAGAAATTTCATCTTGGTATCGCCTGTAGCATTAGTTCTGTGGCACTCACAGATAATATCTTTGCAGTTTTGGAAACGTCAGAGTGTTTTCTTTCCAAAGCTGTCAATTATATGGTATATAGTCAAGCATCTTTTCCTGACAAAATATCTTGTTTAAAACGGGAACGTTTTTTTATCCATAAATTAAAAGAGCGTCCCCTGTGTCCAAGAAGTTAAAACTCCACAAATTTCTTGTTAACAAATAATAGTTTTGGCAAGTCTGTTAGGACTTAACTTTGTGCATGACACAAGTCATTTTTCCAACAATTGTTTACAGACAGATTATTTCACATATAATTCATTGTTTCACATTTCCAGTGGGTGAGAAGTTTAGATACACTAAGTTGACTGTGCCTTTAAACAGCTTGGAAAATTCCATAAATGATGAAATGCCTTTAGGAGCTTCTGATAGGCTGTTTGACTTCGTTTGAGTCAATTGGAGGTGTACCTGTGGATGTATTTCAAGACCTACCTTCAGACTCAGTGCCTCCTTGCTTGACATCATGGTAAAAACAAATGAAATCAGCCAAGACATAATATGAATTGTAGACCTCCGCAAGTCTGGTTCATCCTTGGGAGCAATTTCCAAACGCCTGAAGGTACCACGTTCATCTGAACAAACAATAGTGTGCAAGTATAAACAACGTGGGACCACGCAGGCATCATACCGCTCAGGAGGAAGATGCATTCTGTGTCCTAGAGATTAACTTACTTTAGTGCAAAAAGTGCAAATCAATCCCAGAACAACAGCAAAGACCTTGTGAAGATGTTGAAGGAAACAGGTTCGAAGTATCTATATCCACAGTAAAATGGTCCTACATCGTCATAACCTGAAAGGCCGCTCGGCAAGGAAGAAGCCTCTGCTCCAAAAAAAGCCAGACAACGGTTTGCACCTGCACATGGGGACAAAGATTGTGACCATTGTTATGTCTGGAGGAAAAAGTGGGAGCCTTGCAAGCTGAAGAACACCATCCCATCCGTGATGCAACGGGGTGGCAGCATCATGTTGTTAGGTTGCTTTGCTGCAGGAGCGACTAGTGAACTTCACAAAATAGATGGCATCTCGAAGATGGAAAATTATGTGGATATATTGAAGCAACATCTCAAAACATCAGTAAGGAAGTTAAAGCTTGGTCGAATATGGGTCTTCCAAATGAACAGTGACCCCAAGCATAATTCCAAAGTTGTGGCAAAAATGGCCTAAGGACAACAAAGTCAAGGTATTGGATTGGCCATCACATAGCCCAGACTTCAATGCAATAGAACATTTGTGGGCAGAACTGAAAAAGTGTGTATGAGCGAGGAGGCCTACTAACCTGATTCAGTTACACCAGCTCTGTCAGGAGGAATGGGCCCAAATTCACCCAACTTATTGTGGGAAGCTTGTGTAATATTAATTGAGTGTTTGTAAACTTCTGACCCACTGGGAATGTGATGAAAGAAATAAAAGCTTTTCACATTCTTAAAATAAAGTTGTGATCCTAACTGACCTAAAACAGGGAATTTTAACTTGGATTAAAAGTCAGGAATTTTGAAAAACTGAGTAAAATGGATTTCGCTAAGGTGAATGTAAACTTCTGACTTCAACTGTGAGGCAACGTGCCAAGAGGACTAGACTTAAGGGGAAATACTCTGTAGAGCCAGTCTGCCATTAGGATTACAATTTTGAATACATTCTGTGTAGAGTCAGCGTGACAAGAGGACTAGACAGTAAGGGAAATATAAGAGAGGCTCATGGTTATTGTGTCAAATGTATGTTTATGTCTATCTAAACCATTACAGTCAACGTAGTTCTGATACTGGTGCATACACTCTCTATAGCTGAAAGAAGCAGGACCTGACTGGGTGAGCAGAGCAGCCTCTAGCCCCTCCCTCCTTGGCATGGCATTACCCACAGTGTGGCCCCCAGAGGAATCCCCACAGAGGTACAGTGGGTATTTAACCCAGAGAAGAGAGGTATCCTGACCTATGTGGGTCTGTATGGCGTTGTATTACTCCATACCTACACATCAGGGGAATGAGGCTCTCTCCGGCTCCTGCTCTGGATCCAAGTCTTGCTGGTAGTCTGGTTCTACTACATCTAGCTGTGGTGGCTGGTGGGTTTGCCTTGCTCGCGTCTGCCTCTAGCTCTGCCTCTGGGCTGGAGTCTGTCAGATGCAGGCTCCAAGGCACCCCTCGTCCTCCGGCGTTCTCCCAGGACGGGGACTTTGTCATCGGGGGTGTTTTCTCCATTCATTACTATTTGAACACTTTGGATCACAGCTACACCAGCCTGCCTGAACCCCTGCAGTGCACAGGGAGGTCAGTGAGCGCAAGAGGGAACAGGGGACAGGACTGTGGCTGTGTGGGGAGACAGATAAATTGTGTTTTAAAGACATTGAAACTGTGATTAAAGACTGGTAAGCAGTGTGTTTAAAGACAGAGATATAGTGTGTTTAAAGACAGATAAATAGTGTATTTAAGGATGATAAACTTTTTTAAAAGAGACAGTCTGTTTAAAAACAGATAAACAGCGTTATAAGCCAGATAAAATGTGTGTTTGTGTCTGAGAGAGTAGGTAAAGACTACTGTTACAAAGATCACATTTTCAAATGCAGGCTATACTACAATGTCCTCAATTACAGACAACAAAAGTGTAGACATACAGACGGTGTGGAAAATAATACTAGATATTAGGCTGTTTTCTCATGGTAACATTCTATAGGCTAGATTATGATTCATCAGGAGGTGCTCACTGACCTATCTTCTATTTACAGAATGGATTCCCGTGAGTTGCGCTTCTCGCGCGCCATGATCTTCGCAGTTGAGGAGATAAACAACAGTTCAGACCTTCTACCGGGTGTCACGCTTGGTTATCAAGTATACGACTCTTGCTCCTCGGTCCCCATGGCCGTGAAAGTGGCCGTCCAGCTGGCTAACGGCTTGGACCCCATGTTTGATACCGGAGAACAGTGCTCGGGGTCGGCTACCGTGACAGCTATCGTTGGCGAGTCTGCCTCCACGCCAACCATCAGCATGTTGCGCATTATCGGCCCTTTCGGGATTCCTCAGGTAAACTTCTATGGAAAGAAATCATTCAGCTTCTTTTAATTTACCGTATTCCTACTGTACATACTCCTCTCTTTCAGGAATGAGTTAAACTTTTAATTTACCGTATTCCTACTGTATATTCTCCTCTCTTTCAGGAATGAGTTAAACGTTTAATTTACTGTATTCCTACTGTACATACTCCTCTCTTTCAGGAATGAGTTCTACTTTTAATTTACCGTATTCCTACTGTACATACTCCTCTCTTTCAGGAATGAGTTAAACTTTTAATTTACCGTATTCCTACTGTACATACTCCTCTCTTTCAGGAATGAGTTAAACTTTTAATTTACCGTATTCCTACTGTATATTCTCCTCTCTTTCAGGAATGAGTTAAACGTTTAATTTACTGTATTCCTACTGTACATACTCCTCTCTTTCAGGAATGAGTTCTACTTTTAATTTACTGTATTCCTAATGTATATTCTCCTCTCTTTCAGGAATGAGTTCTACTTTTAATTTACTGTATTCCTACTGTACATACTCCTCTCTTTCAGGAATGAGTTCTACTTTTAATTCTCTGTATTCCAACTGTACATTCTCCTCTCTTTCAGGAATGAGTTCTACTTTTAATTCTCTGTATTCCAACTGTATTCTCCTCTCTTTCAGGAATATACATTTCTGTGTGAAATGATGTGGAGAAAGGAATTTGAACATAGACTGAGGGCTATGAGTCTGGAGAACTTCTATAGGATTTTTAAAATGATCTGAGGACTATATCTTTCATAGGCTAGGTTGTTATGGGAGACAAGGGATTAGTGTCAAACTTTTGTGTATCCTTTTTATTCTGGCACAATGAAAAACAATGAGTTGGCTTATTATTATTAATGTCTCCCTAACATTATTAAAAATAGCTAAATAAAAAAAACAGGAAGTTGCCAATACATTAGACTTGTTTGGCCGACATGATGTTCTTTCTCATGTTTTCGACTGTCTGTTTTTAACTAGGTGAGTCACTTTTCCACCTGTGCGTGTCTGAGTGATAAGAAACAGTATCCAACCTTCTTCAGAACCATCCCCAGTGATCAGTTCCAGGCTGCCGCTCTGGCCCACCTCATCAGGCACTTCGGCTGGACCTGGATTGGGGCGGTCCGTTCCGACTCTGACTACGGTAATAACGGGATGGCTGCTTTCCTACAGGCAGCACAAGAGGAGGGTATCTGTGTGGAGTATTCTGAAGCCTTCTCCCGTACCAACCCACTCAGTAGAGTGCAACGGGTGGCTGACGTGATCCGCAGGTGATCCGTGAAAATAATAAAAAAAATAATAATAATAATGATAATAAAATAAGACTAAAGTATGTTGATACAGTTCTTATACGTGTGTAATTGACACAAAATTCGAAAGAATTTCTAAAAACTGTCCAGAAAGCACTTTTTAAGGGTGTGTGAAGTTTTTATAAAATGTTGCTTTTTTTTACTTTTGACTTTTGACTTCCTATGAAATCATATTGCAAATGGACAAAACATATGCCTTATGCACAAGTTTTAAAAAAAATGATGATAATAAAATATGACTAAAGTATGTTGATACAGTTCATATACATGTGTAATTGACACAAAAATCGAAAGAATTTTGAAAAACGGTCCAGAAAGCACTTTTTTAAGGGTGTGTGAAGTTTTTTATAAAATTTTGCTATTTTTGACTTTTGACTTTTGACTTCATATGAAATCATATTGCAAATGGACAAAACATATGCCTTATGTGCAAGTAAAAATAATCAAAAATAATAATGATAATAAAATTGGTATATTCATACAGTTCTTACACATGTGTAATTGACAAAAAAAATCGAAAGAATTTCAAAAATCGGTCCAGAAAGCACTTTTTTAAGGGGTTGCTAGGTTATGGGAAAAAAATTCACTTTTTCAAAATTTTGCTTTGGCTGTTGACTTGGGTTGCATTTGCAATATGAAAAACCACGGTGGAGCGCGCTTGCCACCTGTTGGATTTTCAAAGTGTTACAGCTGTCATTTGCCATATGGCATTTGCAATCAACTTTACACGAATCAACGCCGAATTGGGTGGTATTGGACACCGTGTATATGGTTTGTCCAATGCCAATGACTTCCCATTCATTTTTGTCCATTTCAGGGGGGAGATCCCTTACATCAATGTTGGATCAGCCTGTAGTGTGGTTTTCCACTTTAATTTTGAGTGTGACTCCAAATCCAGACCTCCATGGGTTGATACATTTGATTTCCATTGATATTTTTTGTGTGATTTTGTTGATTTGTTGTCAGCACATTCAACTATGTAAAGAAAAAAAGTATTTAATAAGAATATTTCATTCATTCAGATCTAGGATGTGTTATTACAGTGTTCCCTTTATTTTTTTGAGCAGTGTATATATATATATTCATATTTCATAAAACGGCATTAGCACTCACAAGTCCAGAAGTACGTCCTGTCCTTGCAGAAACAGCTCCTCAGCTCCTGTTTGAATCATAACACTCAAAGATTCCTCAAACAAAAAATCTGTCTCACTTTCCAGATCAATCTCTTCTATAATCTGGTGTAAATCTGTATACTTAGACTTTGACTTCGCTTTTCCTGATTTATTCGCCATGATGTCTTGAATGAAATCGTTGAAAACACAACTTTCCAAAATACTGCTGTGCGTAACAAGCGTCACAGCAACTCTCGTTGCGCGTGCATTTACAAACAAGGAATGGTGTTCCAACCCAAAACCATTACATACTGGCGTTTACCTCAGCTCGTTGGCTATCTACCCAGCTAGATTTCAAGAAGATCAGTGGTCATTGGGCAGAAATACAGTCAATCAACAAAGCTTTGCTAAAATTAATGGTGCGCAAGGTATGCTCGTTGTCTTCAAACCAGTGTTGCAAATATCCAAAGGAATGCACTGAAACCCACCATGACTAGATAACGATGGTTTACCGTGTGTAATTACGTCGAAAGCTCCATAAAAAATTGAGGGAGATGGAATTCATGGCACAAACGGGTTACAAAATGTTTCGATTTAGGCTATAAAAATGGATTTTATCAAAGAAAACTGCACTTCATTTGATCACTGGGACCCTCAGGAAGAGAAAGAAGAGCAAGATATCAGAATGAAGTCATAATTTTACCTTCAGATGTGAATGTGTAGAAACTGTCATGGCGGAAAATGTTTTTGTTGTTGATTGCTCTTCTCAAGCAAAAGCATGATATTTGTTCTCTGTAATAGCTATTTTAACCTCTTGATTCTAGCCATCCCGGATCCGGGATCGTGAATACAGCCTGAAGCTCATTACCATAACGCAATGTTAATTATTCATGAAAATCGCAAATGAAATGAAATTAATATGCTAGCTCTCTGCTAGCTGTCAATTTTATGCATAGTCGAGCATCTTTTCGTGACAAAATATTGCGCTTAAAACGGGCACGTTTTTTATCCATAAATTAAAAGAGCGCCCCCTATATCCAAGAAGTTAAATCGGAAATGTAGTTTGATTACCAAGATCCTTTTGAACGATGTAAGACACTTGCATGCGTTTAATGTTACGACGTTGTATTTTTAGTTGTCACTCTGAAATTTCCCCTGATGTTGATCCCCGTACGGGGATCTCAGCCATAAGAGGTAACCTCTCTGGGATAGGCGGGACGCAAATGTCCCACCTGGCCAATTGCCAGGGAAATGCAGAGCACCACTTCGGATGTTTTCAATGAGGAGACTCTCAGTTAGATAGCAAATGTTCAGTTTTTCCAAAAATATTATTTGTGTAGGAGAAATCACTCCGTTTTGTTCATCACGTTTGGCTAAGAAAAAAATCTGAAAATACAGTCTCTACAACGCCAAACTTTTTACCAAATTAACTCCATAATATCGACAGAAACATGGCAAACGTTGTTTAGAATCAATCCTCAAGGTGTTTTTCACATATCTATTCGATGATAAATCATACGTGGCAGCTGTGTTTCTCCTCGAAGCAAACAAAAAATACACGCAGCTGGAGATTACGCAATAATTGCAACGGAGGACACCAAGCGGCCACCTGGTAGATGTAGTCTCTTAAGGTCAATCTTCCAATGATTTTCCTACAAATATGTCACAATGCTGTCGACATCTTGGGGAAACGACAGAAAGTCTAAGCTCATTCGTGACCCATACACAGCCATATAAGGAGACATTGGAACACAGCGCATTCAAAATCTGGGGCACTTCCTGTAAGAAATTTCATCTTGGTATCGCCTGTAGCATTAGTTCTGTGGCACTCACAGATAATATCTTTGCAGTTTTGGAAACGTCAGAGTGTTTTCTTTCCAAAGCTGTCAATTATATGGTATATAGTCAAGCATCTTTTCGTGACAAAATATCTTGTTTAAAACGGGAACGTTTTTTATCCATAAATTAAAAGAGCGTCCCCTGTGTCCAAGAAGTTAAAACTCCACAAATTTCTTGTTAACAAATAATAGTTTTGGCAAGTCTGTTAGGACTTAACTTTGTGCATGACACAAGTCATTTTTCCAACAATTGTTTACAGACAGATTATTTCACATATAATTCATTGTTTCACATTTCCAGTGGGTGAGAAGTTTAGATACACTAAGTTGACTGTGCCTTTAAACAGCTTGGAAAATTCCATAAATGATGAAATGCCTTTAGGAGCTTCTGATAGGCTGTTTGACTTCGTTTGAGTCAATTGGAGGTGTACCTGTGGATGTATTTCAAGACCTACCTTCAGACTCAGTGCCTCCTTGCTTGACATCATGGTAAAAACAAATGAAATCAGCCAAGACATAATATGAATTGTAGACCTCCACAAGTCTGGTTCATCCTTGGGAGCAATTTCCAAACGCCTGAAGGTACCACGTTCATCTGAACAAACAATAGTGTGCAAGTATAAACAACGTGGGACCACGCAGGCATCATACCGCTCAGGAGGAAGATGCATTCTGTGTCCTAGAGATTAACTTACTTTAGTGCAAAAAGTGCAAATCAATCCCAGAACAACAGCAAAGACCTTGTGAAGATGTTGAAGGAAACAGGTTCGAAGTATCTATATCCACAGTAAAATGGTCCTACATCGTCATAACCTGAAAGGCCGCTCGGCAAGGAAGAAGCCTCTGCTCCAAAAAAGCCAGACAACGGTTTGCACCTGCACATGGGGACAAAGATTGTGACCATTGTTATGTTTGGAGGAAAAAGTGGGAGCCTTGCAAGCTGAAGAACACCATCCCATCCGTGATGCAACGGGGTGGCAGCATCATGTTGTTAGGTTGCTTTGCTGCAGGAGCGACTAGTGAACTTCACAAAATAGATGGCATCTCGAAGATGGAAAATTATGTGGATATATTGAAGCAACATCTCAAAACATCAGTAAGGAAGTTAAAGCTTGGTCGAATATGGGTCTTCCAAATGAACAGTGACCCCAAGCATAATTCCAAAGTTGTGGCAAAAATGGCCTAAGGACAACAAAGTCAAGGTATTGGATTGGCCATCACATAGCCCAGACTTCAATGCAATAGAACATTTGTGGGCAGAACTGAAAAAGTGTGTATGAGCGAGGAGGCCTACTAACCTGATTCAGTTACACCAGCTCTGTCAGGAGGAATGGGCCCAAATTCACCCAACTTATTGTGGGAAGCTTGTGTAATATTAATTGAGTGTTTGTAAACTTCTGACCCACTGGGAATGTGATGAAAGAAATAAAAGCTTTTCACATTCTTAAAATAAAGTTGTGATCCTAACTGACCTAAAACAGGGAATTTTAACTTGGATTAAAAGTCAGGAATTTTGAAAAACTGAGTAAAATGGATTTCGCTAAGGTGAATGTAAACTTCTGACTTCAACTGTGAGGCAACGTGCCAAGAGGACTAGACTTAAGGGAAATACTCTGTAGAGCCAGTCTGCCATTAGGATTACAATTTTGAATACATTCTGTGTAGAGTCAGCGTGACAAGAGGACTAGACAGTAAGAGAAATATAAGAGAGGCTCATGGTTATTGTGTCAAATGTATGTTTATGTCTATCTAAACCATTACAGTCAACGTAGTTCTGATACTGGTGCATACACTCTCTATAGCTGAAAGAAGCAGGACCTGACTGGGTGAGCAGAGCAGCCTCTAGCCCCTCCCTCCTTGGCATGGCATTACCCACAGTGTGGCCCCCAGAGGAATCCCCACAGAGGTACAGTGGGTATTTAACCCAGAGAAGAGAGGTATCCTGACCTATGTGGGTCTGTATGGCGTTGTATTACTCCATACCTTCTACACATCAGGGGAATGAGGCTCTCTCCGGCTCCTGCTCTGGATCCAAGTCTTGCTGGTAGTCTGGTTCTACTACATCTAGCTGTGGTGGCTGGTGGGTTTGCCTTGCTCGCGTCTGCCTCTAGCTCTGCCTCTGGGCTGGAGTCTGTCAGATGCAGGCTCCAAGGCACCCCTCGTCCTCCGGCGTTCTCCCAGGACGGGGACTTTGTCATCGGGGGTGTTTTCTCCATTCATTACTATTTGAACACTTTGGATCACAGCTACACCAGCCTGCCTGAACCCCTGCAGTGCACAGGGAGGTCAGTGAGCGCAAGAGGGAACAGGGGACAGGACTGTGGCTGTGTGGGGAGACAGATAAATTGTGTTTTAAAGACATTGAAACTGTGATTAAAGACTGGTAAGCAGTGTGTTTAAAGACAGAGATATAGTGTGTTTAAAGACAGATAAATAGTGTATTTAAGGATGATAAACTTTTTTTAAAAGAGACAGTCTGTTTAAAAACAGATAAACAGCGTTATAAGCCAGATAAAATGTGTGTTTGTGTCTGAGAGAGTAGGTAAAGACTACTGTTACAAAGATCACATTTTCAAATGCAGGCTATACTACAATGTCCTCAATTACAGACAACAAAAGTGTAGACATACAGACGGTGTGGAAAATAATACTAGATATTAGGCTGTTTTCTCATGGTAACATTCTATAGGCTAGATTATGATTCATCAGGAGGTGCTCACTGACCTATCTTCTATTTACAGAATGGATTCCCGTGAGTTGCGCTTCTCGCGCGCCATGATCTTCGCAGTTGAGGAGATAAACAACAGTTCAGACCTTCTACCGGGTGTCACGCTTGGTTATCAAGTATACGACTCTTGCTCCTCGGTCCCCATGGCCGTGAAAGTGGCCGTCCAGCTGGCTAACGGCTTGGACCCCATGTTTGATACCGGAGAACAGTGCTCGGGGTCGGCTACCGTGACAGCTATCGTTGGCGAGTCTGCCTCCACGCCAACCATCAGCATGTTGCGCATTATCGGCCCTTTCGGGATTCCTCAGGTAAACTTCTATGGAAAGAAATCATTCAGCTTCTTTTAATTTACCGTATTCCTACTGTACATACTCCTCTCTTTCAGGAATGAGTTAAACTTTTAATTTACCGTATTCCTACTGTATATTCTCCTCTCTTTCAGGAATGAGTTAAACGTTTAATTTACTGTATTCCTACTGTACATACTCCTCTCTTTCAGGAATGAGTTCTACTTTTAATTTACCGTATTCCTACTGTACATACTCCTCTCTTTCAGGAATGAGTTAAACTTTTAATTTACCGTATTCCTACTGTACATACTCCTCTCTTTCAGGAATGAGTTAAACTTTTAATTTACCGTATTCCTACTGTATATTCTCCTCTCTTTCAGGAATGAGTTAAACGTTTAATTTACCGTATTCCTACTGTACATACTCCTCTCTTTCAGGAATGAGTTCTACTTTTAATTTACTGTATTCAATGTATATTCTCCTCTCTTTCAGGAATGAGTTCTAAATTTACTTATTCCTACTGTACATTCCTCTCTTTCAGGAATGAGTTCTACTTTTAATTCTCTGTATTCAACTACATTCTCCTCTCTTTCAGGAATGAGTTCTACTTTTAATTCTCTGTATTCCAACTGTATTCTCCTCTCTTTCAGGAATATACATTTCTGTGTGAAATGATGTGGAGAAAGGAATTTGAACATAGACTGAGGGCTATGAGTCTGGAGAACTTCTATAGGATTTTTAAAATGATCTGAGGACTATATCTTTCATAGGCTAGGTTGTTATGGGAGACAAGGGATTAGTGTCAAACTTTTGTGTATCCTTTTATTCTGGCACAATGAAAAACAATGAGTTGGCTTATTATTATTAATGTCTCCCTAACATTATTAAAAATAGCTAAATAAAAAAAAAAACAGGAAGTTGCCAATACATTAGACTTGTTTGGCCGACATGATGTTCTTTCTCATGTTTTCGACTGTCTGTTTTTAACTAGGTGAGTCACTTTTCCACCTGTGCGTGTCTGAGTGATAAGAAACAGTATCCAACCTTCTTCAGAACCATCCCCAGTGATCAGTTCCAGGCTGCCGCTCTGGCCCACCTCATCAGGCACTTCGGCTGGACCTGGATTGGGGCGGTCCGTTCCGACTCTGACTACGGTAATAACGGGATGGCTGCTTTCCTACAGGCAGCACAAGAGGAGGGTATCTGTGTGGAGTATTCTGAAGCCTTCTCCCGTACCAACCCACTCAGTAGAGTGCAACGGGTGGCTGACGTGATCCGCAGGTGATCCGTGATTACTGGTGAACTTTTCATTCACAAAAATGCAAGACCATATTTATTAAAAAAAGTACTATTGTTTTTAATTTCTCTCTTTTCCCAACGGTGATCTGTGAGACCAACATGATTTGCATATCTTAAGCATGTCAAAAGTGTTGATTAATACTAATGTTCACGTTCACTTCACTGAGACATTCCAGTAAATGACAAACATGACCAGCATATTAAGCATATGATATAATCATATTCCCCAGCTCCACAGCCCGGGTGGTGGTTGCATTCGTATCCTCTGGGGACATGAGGAACCTGCTGGAGGAGATGGAACGCCTGCCCTCTCCGCCCCGACAGTGGATCGGGAGTGAGACCTGGGTCACTGACCCAGATATGCTGCGCTTCAGACTGTTTGCCGGGGCCATCGGATTTGGCATCCAACGCTCTGTCATCCCCGGCCTCAGGGACTTCCTCCTGGACCTCTCCCCACAGAAGGTGTCCAACTCTCCCCTGCTCACTGAGTTCTGGGAGGGAGCCTTTGGCTGTAGGCTGAGGACAGGTATCTATCAATCTATCTATCTATCCATCCATCCATCCATCCACCCACCAATCTTTTTGTCCATCGATCTATTTACATGTGTCTGTCTGTCTGTCTGTCTGTCTGTCTGTCTGTCTGTCTGTCTGTCTGTCTGTCTGTCTGTCTGTCTGTCTGTCTGTCTGTCTGTCTGTCTGTCTTCTGTCTGTCTGTCTCTGTCTGTCTGTCTCTCTCTCTCTCTCTCTCTCTTTCTCTCTCTCTATCTGTAGGGACCTCTACAGGTGTTGGGGTTGAAGAGAAGGTGTGTGATGGCAGTGAGGATATACAGCAGCTACAGACCCCCTACACAGATACATCCCAGCTGCGTGTCACTAACATGGTGTATAAAGCTGTTTATGCCATAGCACACGCCATCCACAGCATCGTTTGTGAAGAGAGAGAAAACTCCACTGTGAACTGTGACAAAAGCCTTAATGTGAAGCCAACACAGGTGAATAACAAGATGATAGTATAATGTCCTGATAAATATGTTTATTTAGACTACGTGTATGAAGGCCTAGGAGTTCTCATTATACTTTACAACTTCTTCTGAAGTAACACATCTGATAAAAATGAGTTGAATTCATGTTCTATTTCTCTCTCTCCATCTAACTTCCCTTCTCTCCATTTCTCTCTTTCCATCTTTTTTCCCCTTTCTCCATCTCTCATCTCTCTCTTCCCCTCTGTCCATCTATCTCTCCATCTCTCTTCCACTCACTCATCTATCTCTTCCCTTATCTCCATCTCTCTTCACCTTTCTCCTTCTCTCTCGTCCCATCTCTCTCTCTTCCCCTTCCAAACCCCAGGTCCTGGAGAGATTGAGGAGGGTGAACTTCTCTCGTAACGGGTACCAGGTGTCTTTCGATGCCAACGGGGACCCAGTGGCCACCTATGAGCTGGTCAACTGGCAGATACGGGAGAGTGGGAAGATGGAGTTTGTGACAGTGGGGCGCTATGATGCGTCCCTGCCTCCTGACCAGAGGTTTGACATGGAGAGGGAAATCACCTGGGTAAAGAACAGTACACAAGTACCTGTGTCAGTGTGCAGTGAGAGCTGTCCCCCAGGCACTCGTAAGGCTGTACAGAAAGGAAGGCCTGTATGCTGTTATGACTGTATCCAATGTGCAGAGGGAGAGATCAGTAATAACACAGGTAGGACTATAGGAACAGTTGGCAAAAATGTGTAGTAATTTCTGTCACGGTTTACTAAGAAGCGGTTTATTCATATAACCAGCACTACAAAGGTAGTATCTGTCAATCATGTTACTATTCTTATCATCTATATAGACTTGTTTCTACTGTATTATTGACTGTATGTTTGTTTTACTCCATGTGTAAGTCTGTGTTGTTGTCTGTGTCGAACTGCTTTGCTTTATCTTGGACAGGTCTCAGTTGTAAATGAGAACTTGTTCTGAACTTGCCTATCTGGTTAAAGTAAGGTGAAATAAAAAATAATAAAAAATAAAAAAAATCTCATGTAAGCTGCACATTAATTCAACATTCTTTATTGTGAACTCACAAAGTGCAGCATTGTGGGGCATGTATTTGTAAATAAATAAAACCTGAATCTATTATTATTAACATTTGATGTCTGTTGTTTTGTCCTGGTCAGATTCTTCAGACTGTCTGATCTGTCCCGAGGAGTACTGGCCCAACGCTGAGAGAGACCTCTGTATCCTTAAGCCTGTGGAGTTCCTGTCCTTCCACGAGGTCCTCGGAATCATCCTGACCGCCTGCTCTGTGGTCGGGGCTTGTCTGGCCATCGCCACGGCAACCGTCTTCTACCGCCACCGAACTTCAGCCATCGTCAGGGCCAACAACTCTGAGCTGAGCTACCTGCTGCTGTTTTCCTTGACTCTGTGTTTTCTGTGTTCTCTTACTTTCATTGGCCGGCCCTCTGAATGGTCCTGTATGCTGCGTCACACAGCGTTTGGGATCACCTTCGTTCTCTGCATCTCTTGTGTTCTGGGGAAAACAATAGTGGTGTTGATGGCCTTCAGGGCTACACTCCCAGCCAGTAATGTCATGAAATGGTTTGGTCCTCCACAGCAGAGATTGACTGTAGTGTCCTTCACGTTTGTCCAGGCTTTGATATGCACTCTGTGGTTGGTCCTGTCCCCTCCCTTCCCCATCAAAAACCTCACTACCTACAAGGAAAAGATCATTCTAGAGTGTAATGTAGGTTCAGCTATTGGTTTCTGGGCTGTGTTGGGCTATATAGGACTCCTGTCTCTCTTGTGCTTTGTGCTGGCTTTTCTGGCTCGGAAGCTGCCGGATAACTTCAATGAGGCCAAATTCATCACCTTCAGCATGCTCATATTCTGTGCAGTCTGGATCACCTTTATTCCAGCTTATGTCAGCTCTCCTGGGAAGTTGACTGTAGCTGTGGAGATCTTTGCCATCATCACCTCTAGCTTTGGGTTGTTCTTTCTATTATTTGTTCCTAAATGCTTTATTATTCTGTTCAGGCCGGAGAAGAACACCAAGAAACACCTCATGGAGAAGACATCCAATGATAAACGTTCTTAAGAAACGATTGAGGGAGATTAACATTGTAACGTTCAGTTATATGGTTTATTATACAGTTAGGTAGAACTACTCTGACAGAGATGAACAACAATTTAGCAGATAATCATTGGTAAAATTTTAACTAGTAACATGACAGGTTCACATTAGATATTCCAATGTTATGAGTGATTGTTCAAATCTAGAGTGTTAAAATCTGATTTGACCTGCTACATGATGTGATTAGCAGTAGTCTACAGAGTGGAACAACTTCCATGTTGTTGGAGAAAAGCTTTATTCCTTATTGAATTGATATAACATTGAAGTGCATGTGTTCAATTGATATTGTAACTCATCATATTATGTATTATAATAATATAATAAACATTTTCAAATACAGTTGAAATTGGAAGTTTGGAGTCATTAAAACTTGTTTTTCAACAACACCACAGATTTCTTGTTAACAAATTATTGCTTTGGCAAGTCTGCTAGGACATCTACTTTGTGCATGACACAAGTCATTTTTCCAACATTTGTTTACGGACAGATTATTTCACTTATAATTCACACTTCCAGTGTGTGAGAAGTGTACATACACTAAGTTCACTGTGCCTTTAAATAGTGTCATGACGTTGCCCTCTTTGGACTCAGCGAGCACCATTCCCCTAATTCTGCACCACCACCCCCCCCCCACTCTCTCTCTCTCTCCTACACCCAGGCTGCTGTGGTCAGAGAGGTCGTAAATTCCTGGAGGAGATTCTTCCTCA
Organism: Oncorhynchus tshawytscha; assembly: GCF_018296145.1. Lineage (NCBI taxonomy): Eukaryota > Metazoa > Chordata > Actinopteri > Salmoniformes > Salmonidae > Oncorhynchus > Oncorhynchus tshawytscha. The sequence goes on along the minus strand of NC_056442.1, from coordinate 54,270,344 downwards.
TGGCCAGACAGTGTAGAGAGAGAGTGAGTTTCATACAGAGAACAAAGCTCTGTATGAGAGCACAGAGCTGGAGAACCGAACAATATTCATGTTCTGGAGAATGCATAAAAGATCGGTGAAGTAATTGGCTACGAACTGGTCCGTTTAGTACAATTTTGTGAAACCCATGAGAGACAATACAGCCACTTTACCATAACCCTGTTTATACAAGAGTCTCAGTTATGAGGCTTACATGTAATTGTTGTATAAAATGAATGAGTAAAGATAAAACTATTGGTGAAATTATGTAATGTGATTTTAGACTGTTTCATGAATGAAACTCCAATTCCCTTTGGAGTTGAAGTAAATCAGAGGCCTGCCCATGTGTGCAGACATTGAGCTGGCATCATGAGACTGCCCCTTTTTATGTTCCGAATAAAACCCCCACCTGAGTTCTCCCACTTCTGATCAGCTTACCTCGAGAATGTAACGGTCCGAGTGTAGTGGGTGAGGAGTCAGGCGCAGGAAGCAGAGAGTTCAGGGGAGTGCTATTTTAATGCACTGATACAAACGCTGAACATAAGCCAACCCTCACAAAAACACAGGGCGTACTGAACAAACAAATGCCCCAAACAGGGGGACTTAAACCGTCCAGGGAAAACCCACAAAATGGGAAAACACAAAACCCAATAGACGTGCACAAGGAACCCTGCGGGCCGGCTGACTAATAAAGCCTACTACCTAACTCAAAACAGGTGCACACTATCAACACATAAGGAGGGGGAGGAAATAATCAGTAGCAGCTAGTAGGCCGGCGATGACGACCGCCGAGCGCCACCCGAACGGGAAGGGGAGTGTCCTTCGGTCGGAGTCATGACAGTACCCCCCCCTTGACGCGTGGCTCCCTCAGCGCGCCGACACCGGCCTCGAGGTCGACCCGGAGGACGAGGCGCAGGGCGATCCGGATGGAGGCGATGGAAATCCCTCAACATTGACGGATCCAAAATGTCCCTGGTGGGTACCCAGCACCTCTCCTCCGGACCGTACCCCTCCCAGTCCACAAGGTACTGCAGGCCCCTCACCCGGCGTCTCGAGTCCAGAATGGCCCGTATCGTATACGCCGGGGACCCCTCGATGTCCAGAGGGGGAGGAGGGACCTCCAGCACCTCACCGTCCTGTAGGGGACCAGCTACCACCGGCCTGAGGAGAGACACATGAAACGAGGGGTTAATACGATAATAGGAAGGGAGTTGTAATCAATAACACACCTCGTTTATTCTCCTCAGGACTTTGAACGGCCCTACACACTGCGGCCCAAGCTTCCGGCAGGGCACGCGGAGGGGCAGGTTTCGGGTCGAGAGCCAGACCCTGTCCCCTGGTACAAACACGGGGCCTCACTGCGGTGGCGGTCAGCACTCCTTTTCTGCCGTCCACTAGCCTGTTGAAGGGATTCCTGGACGGCCCTCCAGGTTTCTTTGGAGCGCTGCACCCATTCCTCCACCGCAGGAGCCTCGGTCTGGCTCGGATGCCACGGTGCCAGGACCGGCTGGTACCCCAACACACACTGAAAGGGGGACACATTAGTAGAGGAGTGGCGTAATGAGTTCTGGGCCATTTCCGCCCAGGGGATGTATCTCGCCCACTCCCTGGCCGGTCCTGGCAGTACGACCGCAGAAACCTACCCACCTCCTGGTTTACTCTCTCCACCTGCCCATTACTTTCAGGGTGATAACCGGAGGTCAGGCTGACCGAGACCCCCAGACGCTCCATGAACGCCCTCCATACTCGGGACGTGAACTGGGGACCCCGATCAGAAACGATGTCCTCCGGCACCCCGTAGTGCCGGAAGACGTGGGTGAATAATGCCTCCGCAGTCTGTAGGGCCGTTGGGATACCGGGCAACGGGAGGAGACGGCAGGACTTAGAAGGCAGGAAGGTCGGTCAGGAAATCTACGGATAGATGTGACCATGGCCGTTGTGGAACGGGGAGGGGTTGTAACTTCCCTCTAGGAAGGTGCCTAGGAGCCTTACTCTGGGCGCATACCGAACAGGAGGAGACATAAACCTTAACGTCCCTAGCCAAGGTAGGCCACCAATACCTTCCCCGAAGGCTCCCTACTGTCCTCCTCACCCCAGGGTGACCCGAGGAGGGTAGGACGTGAGCCCACCGAATCAGTTGGTCCCGAACACCAAGCGGCACGTACCTCCGCCCCGCCGGACACTGAGGAGGCGCTGGTTCAGCCCGTAACGCCCGCTCGATGTCCGAGTCCACCTCCCATACCACCGGTGCCATCAGCTTTGAGGCCGGAAGGATGGGAGTAGGTTCGGTGGACCTATCCTCCATGTCGTAAAAGCGGGACAGTGCGTCCGCCTTTACGTTCTGGGAGCCCGGTCTATATGATAAAGTGAACCGGAATCGAGTAAAAAACATGGCCCACCTTGCCTGCCGCGGGTTCAGTCTCCTAGCTGCCCGAATATACTCCAGATTCTGGTGGTCGGTCCAGATGAGAAAGGGGTGCTTAGCCCCCTCAAGCCAGTGTCTCCACACCTTCAGGACCCTGACCACCGCTAACAACTCCCGGTCCCCCACATCATAGTTACGCTCCGCTGGGCTGAGCTTACTGAAGAAGAAAGCACAGGGGCGGAGTTTTGGTGGCGTACCCGAGCGCTGTGATAGCACGGCACCCACCCCAGCCTCGGACGCGTCCACCTCCACTATGAATGCTAGAGAGGGGTCCGGATGCGCCAACACGGGTGCATCCGTGAACAGCGCCTTCAACCTGTTGAAAGCTCTGTCCGCCTCCGCTGGCCACTGCAACCGCACCGGGCCCCCCTTTAGCAGTGAGGTAATTGGAGCCGCTACCTGGCCAAAACCCCGGATAAACCTCCGGTAGTAGTTGGAAAAACCCAAAAACCGCTGCACCTCTTTTACCGTGGTTGGAGTCGGCCAATTACGCACGGCCTTACTGCGGTCAGCCTCCATCTCCACCCCGAGGTGGAAATGCGATAACCCAGAAAGGAGACGGCTCGTTTGGAGAACACACACTTCTCAGCCTTGACGTATAGGTCATGCTCCAGCAGTCTACCAAGCACCTTGCGTACCAGAGACACATGCGCGGCGTGAGTGGCTGAGTAGATCAGAATGTCATCGATATAAACAACCACTCCCTGCCCGTGCAGGTCTCTGAGAATATCGTCTACAAAGGATTGAAAAATGGCTGGAGCATTTTTTAACCCATACGGCATGACGCAGTACTCATAGTGGCCCGATGTGGTACTAAATGCGGTTTTCCACTCGAAGCGATTGCCAAATCGGCATACTCGGGGGGAATGCACACTGTGGGACCCTGGTCTGGACTTTCCACCGAGGTGGCACCGACGGAAACTCCCAGACACCTTCCAGAACACTCCTCTGACCACCCCTGGAGAACCCCCTGTCTCCACAAAATTTTAGGATTGTGCCGGGCCAGCCAGGGAATCCCCAACACCACTGGAAACGCAGGCGAATCAATAATATAGAGACTGATACGCTCCCTATGATTCCCCTGCGTTACCATGTCCAGTGGGATTCTGGTCTCCCTGACCACCCCTGACCCTAATGGCCGGCTATCTAGGGAGTGCACGGGAAAGGGAGAATCTATCGGCACAAGCGGAACACCTAATTTAATAGCAAGTCTGCGATCCATAAAGTTCCCAGCTGCGCCTGAATCGACTAGCGCCCTATGCTGGGAAGAGGGGAAAAATTTAAGAAAAAAAATCAAGACAAACATGTGACCAACAGGGGGTTCTGGGTGAGTTTGGTGCTGACTCACCTGGGGTGATCGAGAAATGTTCCGCCTGCCATCTCGACTCCCAGACGGACCCCCAGCACCGATCGGCCGTGTGTCCTCTCCGACCACAGTTGGTGCAGAGGGAGCCTCCTCCTCCGGTACCCCTCGGCAAAGCCCCTCCCAACTCCATCGGAACAGGAGTGGAGGTGCTGGGTGGTGGAACACACAGGACCCTCTCCGAACGCCCGCGGGCCGCCAGCAGATTGTCCAGTCGGATGGACATGTCAATTAGCTCATCCAAGGAAAGAGCGGTGTCCCGACACGCTAGCTCCCTGCGGACGTCCTCCCGGAGACTACACCTGTAGTGGTCGATAAGGGCCCTGTCGTTCCACCCGGATCCTGCTGCCAAGGTACGGAACTCCAACGCGTAATCCTGGGCGCTCCTTTTCTCCTGCCGGAGATGGAATAGTCGTTCTCCCGCCGCTCGGCCATCTGGAGGATGGTCAAACACGGCGCGGAAACGGCGAGAAAACTCGGGGTAGTGCTCCTTCGCTGAGTCTGGGCCATTCCAAACTGCATTTGCCCACTCCAGAGCACGACCCGTAAGGCAGGAAATGAGGACATTCACCCTCTCCGCTCCCGAGGGAGTAGGTCTGACGGTGGCCAGGTACAGTTCTAGCTGGAGTAAGAACCCCTGGCACCCTGCTGCCGTTCCATCATAGACCCTTGGGAGCGTAAGACGGAGGGTGCTGGAGTCGGGAGATGGGGAGTCCTGAGGAGGAGGGGCCGAAGGTGGAGAGAGGAGACCGCTTCTCTCCCATCGGTCCATTCTCTCCATCACCAGATCCATCGCCGTTCCGATCCGATGGAGAACGGTGGTGTGATGTAGAACCCTCTCTTCCATCGATGGGAGGGGAGTGGCTGTTGCTCCTGCTGACTCCATTCCAGGGTGCGGGATTCTGTAACGGTCTGAGTGTAGTGGGTGAGGAGTCAGGCGCAGGAAGCAGAGAGTTCAGGGGAGTGCTATTTTAATGCACTGATACAAACGCTGAACATAAGCCAACCCTCACAAAAACACAGGGCGTACTGAACAAACAAATGCCCCAAACAGGGGGACTGTAACGGTCTGAGTGTAGTGGGTGAGGAGTCAGGCGCAGGAAGCAGAGAGTTCAGGGAGTGCTATTTTAATGCACTGACACAAACGCTGAACATAAGCCAACCCTCACAAAACACAGGGCGTACTGAACAAACAAATGCCCCACACAGGGGACTTAAACCGTCCAGGAAAACCCACAAAATGGGAAAACACAAAACCCAAATAGACGTGCACATAAGTACACCAAACAGACGATCACAATAATTAATCCCGCACAAGGAACCCTGCGGGCCGGCTGACTAATAAAGCCTACTACCTAACTCAAAACAGGTGCACACAATCAACACATAAGGAGGGGGAGGAAATAATCAGTAGCAGCTAGTAGGCCGGCGATGACGACCGCCGAGCGCCACCCGAACGGGAAGGGGAGTGTCCTTCGGTCGGAGTCGTGACAGGGACTTAAACCGTCCAGGGAAAACCCACAAAATGGGAAAACACAAAACCCAATAGACGTGCACATAAGTACACCAAACAGACTATCACAATAATTAATCCCGCACAAGGAACCCTGCGGGCCGGCTGACTAATAAAGCCTACTACCTAACTCAAAACAGGTGCACACAATCAACACATAAGGAGGGGGAGGAAATAATCAGTAGCAGCTAGTAGGCCGGCGATGACGACCGCCGAGCGCCACCCGAACGGGAAGGGGAGTGTCCTTCGGTCGGAGTCGTGACAGAGAACCACGAGAGGGCTAAGGTTGTAGACCTGTACCTCATCAGGGAGGGAGTTAAGGTTTGAGTAGATTACTGAATCTTTGAACCATACCACGTAGTTAAACTCTTAGACTATTGATACCAACAGAATAAGAACAAATCTTTGATACTAATTGGTAATCTGCAGCTAGGAATTCGCTATCATTGAACGCGACGACGACAAACCGCCGAAACATCTATTCTATAATGACATTGCTGAATGTTACTCTGAACTATCAATTCCAAACACGGCAGAGAGAGAGAGGGCGGACAAACTCTCCAACAGAAACATCTATTCTATAATGACATTGCTGAATGTTACTCGGAACTATCAATTCCAAACACGGCAGAGAGAGAGACTCTCCAACAGAAACAACTTTTTCAACAGAGAACCCGACGACACACTGAGCGTAAATATATGTATTGATTGCAATTATTCCCGAATGAGTGGACGTTCATGTGCAAAGGATTAGCATTTAAATTGTTATAATTATCAACTTGTAGTGTCTTATCTCAGTCGACCCCCACTTCCCTTTTGTCCACCAAGCCGCGATACCGGTTTATCCCACTAGGGAATCTTCACTATCATTTCCTTGTAAAAATCTACTCTTTGATTATGCATTTCTGTCAATTACTTAGTTAGTAAATAAAGGATTTAAGACCATTGATGTATGGATGACTCATAGTGAAGACTGGGTTCCTGCAACAAAATTAAAATTACGACGTTTGGAATGAGACTTTTTAAAGAATAATTCATTAATTCGAAGACTAATTGATGATATATTAAAATATCTGAAAGTTATATTAAGAAAAATCTGACTTTGTAATCTGAATGCCTTGTTAACACCTCAGGTTTTATTTTATTTATCTGTTATTTTACCATGTAAGTTGACTGAGAACACATTCTCATTTGCAGCAACGACCTGGGGAATAGTTACAGTGGAGAGGAGGGGGGATGAATGAGCAAATTGTAAACTGGGGATTATTAGGTGACCGTGATGGTTTGAGGGCCAGATTGGGAATTTAGCCAGGACACCGGGGTTAACACCCCTACTCTTACGATAAGTGCCATGGGATCTTTAATGACCTCAGAGAGTCAGGACACCCATTTAACGTCCCATCTGAAAAATGGCACCCTACACAGGGCAGTGTCCCCAATCACTGCCCTGGGGCATTGGGATATATATTTTTTAGACCAGAGGAAAGAGTGCCTCCTACTGGCCCTTCAGATAAAAACATGTAGACCTCTACAAGTCTGGTTCATCCTTGGGAGCAATTTCCAAACTCCTAAAGGTACCACGTTCATCTGTACAAACAATAGTACGCAAGTATAAACACCATGGGACCATGCAAGCGTCATACCGCTCAGGAAGAAGACACCTTCTGTCCTAGAGATTAGCGTGCTTTGGTGCGAAAAGTGCAAATCAATCCCAGAACAACAGCAAAGGTCGTTGTGAAGATGCTGGAGGAAACAGTTACAAAAGTATCTATATCCACAGTAAAACGAGTCCTATATCGACATAACCTGAAAGACCGCCATAAAACTGCACATGCGGAAAAGGACGAGGCTTGCAAGCCGAAGAACACCATCCCATCCGTGAAGCACGGGGGTGGCAGCATCATGTTGTGGGGTTGCTTTGCTGCAGGAGGGACTGGTGCACTTCACAAAATAGACGGCATCATGAGAAGAGAATTATGTAGCTATATTGAAGCAACATCTCAAGACATCAGTCAGGAAGTTAAAGCTTGGTCGGAAATGGGTCTTCCAAATGGACAGTGACACCAAGCATACTTTCAAAGTTGTGGCTAAATTGGCTTGAGGACAACAAAGTCAAGGTATTGGAGTGGCCATCACAAAGCCCTGACCTCTCATGCTCATTGAGATTTAAAATCTATTTTTCAAGAGTGTCCTGGCAAAGATAGGCAGCACCAAGTCATTACAAAAATGACAGAGAAACAACATGAAAAACTACAAGTAATCTAGGTAAAACCATAGAATTCACAATATAAGAGAGGCTCATGGTTATTGTGTATCTAATGTATGTTTATGTCTATCTAAACCATTACAGTCAACGTAGTTCTGATACTGGTGCATCTCTATAGCTGAAAGAAGCAGGACCTGACTGGGTGAGCAGATCAGCCTCTAGCCCCTCCCTCCTTGGCATGGCCATACCCACAGTGTGGCCCCCAGAGGAATCCACACAGAGGTACGTACGGTGGGTATTTAACCCAGACAAGAGAGGTATCCTGACCTATGTGGTTCTGTGTGGCGCTGTATTACTCCATACCTACACATCAGGGGAATGAGGCTCTCTCCGGCTCCTACTCTGGATTCAAGTCTGGCTGGTAGTCTGGTTCTACTACATCTAGCTGTGGTGACTGGTGGGTTTGCCTTGTTCGCGTCTGCCTCTATCTCTGCCTCTGGGCTGGAGTCTGTCAGATGCAGGCTCCAAGGCACCCCTCGTCCTCCGGCGTTCTCCCAGGACGGGGACTTTGTCATCGGGGGTGTTTTCTCCATGCACTACTACATGCACACTGTGGATCACAGCTACACCAGCCTGCCTGAGCCCCTGCAGTGCACAGGGAGGTCAGTGAGCGCAAGAGGGAACAGGGGACAGGACTGTGGCTGTGTGGGTAGACAGATGAATTGTGTTTTAAAAACAGAGAAACAGTGTGTTGAATGCCCGGCAAACGGTGTGTTTAAAGTCCGATAAACAGTGTGTTTAATGACAGAGAGACAGTGTTTAAAGACAGATAAACAGTGTGTTTAAAGACAGATAAACAGTGTGTTTAAAGACAGATAAACAGTGTGTTTAAAGACAGAGAGACAGTGTTTAAAGACAGATAAACAGTGTGTTTAAAGACAGATAAACAGTGTGTTTAAAGACAGATAAACAGTGTTTACAGACAGATAAACAGTGTTTTTAAAGACCATAATCAGTGTGTCTGTGTCTGAGAGAGTAGGTAAAGACTACTGTTACAGAGGATCACATTTTCAAATGCAGGCTATACTACAGTGTCCTCAATTACAGACAACAAAAGTGTAGGCATATAGACGGTGTGGCAAATAATACTAGAGATTAGGCTGTTTGCCATGGTAACATTATATAGTCTAGTTCATCATTCATCAAGAGGTGCTCACTGACCCATCATCTATTTACAGTATGGATTCCCGTGAGTTGCGCTTCTCACGCGCCATGATCTTCGCAGTTGAGGAGATAAACAACAGTTCAGACCTTCTACCGGGTGTCACACTTGGTTATCAAGTGCACGACTCATGCAACTCGGTCCCTATGGCCGTAAAAGTTGCCTTCCAGCTGGCTAACGGCCTGGACCCCATGTTTGATACCGGAGAACAGTGCTCGGGGTCGGCTACAGTGACAGCTATCGTGGGCGAATCTGCCTCCTCGCCAACCATCAGCATGTTGCGCATCATAAGCCCTTTCGGCATTCCTCAGGTAACTCCTGTGAAAATAAATCATTCAGCTTAATTTAATTTAATGAATTCCAAGAGTTTACTCTCTTTCAGGAATGAGTTCAACTTTTAAATTACCGTATTTCAACTGTATTCTCCTCTCTTTCAGGAATATACATTTCTGTATGAAATTATGTGGAGAAAGGCATTTGAACATAGACTGAGGAATATGAGTCTGGAGAAGTTCTGTAGGCATTAAAACATGATCTGAGGACTATATTTCATAGGCTCAGTTTTTTTGGGAGGCAAGGGATTGGTGTCACACTTTTGTGTATCCTTACCATTCTGACCCAATGAAAAACAATGAGTTGGCTTATTATTATTAATGTCTCCCTAACATCAAACTACATAGCAAAATAAAAAAAGCAGGAAGTAGCCAATACATTAGAGTTGTGAGGGCGACATGATGATCTTTCTCATGTTTTCGACTGTCTGTTTTTACCAAGGTGAGCCACTATTCCACCTGTGCGTGTCTGAGTGATAAGAAACAGTATCCAACCTTCTTCAGAACCATCCCCAGTGATCAGTTCCAGGCTGCCGCTCTGGCCCACCTCATCAGGCACTTCGGCTGGACCTGGATTGGGGCGGTCCGTTCCGACTCTGACTACGGTAATAACGGGATGGCTGCTTTCCTGCAGGCAGCACAAGAGGAAGGTATCTGTGTGGAGTATTCTGAAGCCTTCTCCCTTACCAACCCACTCAGTAGAGTGCAACGGGTGGCTGACATGATCCGCAGGTGATCCATGATTACTGGTGAACTTTTCATTCACACAAAAGCAAGACCATATTTATAAAAAATACTATTGTTTTTAATTTCTCTCTTCTCCCAAAGCTGATCTGTGAGACCAACATGATTTGCATATCTTAAGCATGTCAAAAGTGTTGATTAATACTAATGTTCAGTTCACTTCACTGAGACATTCCAATGAATGACAAACATGACCAGCAGATTAAGCATATGATACAATCATGTTCCCCAGCTCCACAGCCCAGGTGGTGGTTGCATTTGTATCCGCTTGGGACATGAGAATCCTGCTGAGGGAGATGGAACGCCTGCCCTCTCCGCCCCGCCAGTGGATCGGGAGTGAGGCCTGGGTCACTGACCCAGATTTGCTGCGTTTCGGCCTGTGTGCCGGGGCCATCGGATTTGGCATCCAACGCTCTGTCATCCCCGGCCTCAGGGACTTCCTCCTGGACCTCTCCCAACAGAAGGTGTCCAACTCTCCCCTGCTCACTGAGTTCTGGGAGGGAGCCTTTGGCTGTAGGCTGAGGATAGGTATCTATATATCTATCTATCTATCTGTCTGTCTGTCTGTCCGTCCGTCTGTCTGTTGGTCTGTTGGTCTCTTGGTATCTCTCTCTGTCTGTCTGTAGGGACCTCTACAGGTGTTGGGGTTGAGGAGAAGGTGTGTGATGGCAGTGAGGATATACAGCAGCTACAGACCCCCTACACAGATACATCCCAGCTGCGTGTCACTAACATGGTGTATAAAGCTGTTTATGCCATAGCACACGCCATTCACAGCATCGTTTGTGAAGAGAGAGAAAACTCCACTGTGAACTGTGACAAAAACCTTATTGTGAAGCCAACACAGGTGAATAACAAGTCTGTAGTATCATTTCCTGGTGAATATGTTTATTTATACTATATGTATGAAGGCCTAGGAGTTCTCATTATACTTTACAACTTCTTCTGAAGTAACACATCTGATAAAAATGAGTTGAATGAATTTTCTGTTTCTCTCTCTCCATCTATCATCCCTTCTCTCCATTTCTCTCTTTCCATCTTTCTTCCCCTTTCTCCATCTCTCATCTCTCTCTTCCCCTCTGTCCATCTATCTCTCCATCTCTCATCCCTTCTCTCATCTCTCTCTTCCCTTATCTCCATCTCTCTTCACCTCTCTCCTTCTCTCTCGTCCCTTCTCTCTCTCTCTCTCTCTCTCTCTTCCCCTTCCAACCCCCAGGTCCTGGAGAGATTGAGGAGGGTGAACTTCTCTCGTAACGGGTACCAGGTGTCTTTCGATGCCAACGGGGACCCAGTGGCCACCTATGAGCTGGTCAACTGGCAGAGACGGAAGAGTGGGAAGATGGAGTTTGTGACAGTGGGGCGCTATGATGCGTCCCTGCCTCCTGACCAGAGGCTTGACATCGACAGGGAAATCACCTGGGTAAAGAACAGTACACAAGTACCTGTGTCAGTGTGCAGTGAGAGCTGTCCCCCAGGCACTCGTAAGGCTGTACAGAAAGGAAGGCCTGTATGCTGTTATGACTGTATCCAATGTGCAGAGGGAGAGATCAGTAATAACACAGGTAGGACTATAGGAACAGTTGGCAAAAATGTGTTGTAAATTCTATCACTGTAAAGTAGTGGTTTATTCCTATTACTTTCACGACAAAGGTAGTATCTGTCAATCATGTTCCTGTTCATATTATCACATGTAAGCTGCACATTAATTCAACATTCTTTATTGTAAACTGACAAAGTGCATCATTGTGGGACATGTATTTGTAAATAAATAAAACCTGAATCTATTATTATTGACCTTTGATATCTGTTGTTTTGTCCTGGTCAGATTCTTCAGACTGTCTGATCTGTCCCGAAGAGTACTGGCCCAACGCTGAGAGAGACCGCTGTATCCTTAAGTTTGTGGAGTTCCTGTCCTTCCACGAGGTCCTTGGAATCATCCTGACCGCCTGCTCTGTGGGCGGGGCTTGTCTGGCCATCGCCACGGCAACTGTCTTCTACCGACACCGAACGTCTGCCATTGTCAGGGCCAACAACTCTGAGCTGAGCTTCCTGCTGCTCTTCTCCTTGACTCTGTGTTTTCTGTGTTCTCTTACTTTCATTGGCCGGCCCTCTGAATGGTCCTGTATGCTGCGTCACACAGCGTTTGGGATCACCTTCGTCCTCTGCATCTCTTGTGTTCTGGGGAAAACAATAGTGGTGTTGATGGCCTTCAGGGCTACACTCCCAGCCAGTAATGTCATGAAATGGTTTGGTCCTCCACAGCAGAGATTGACAGTAGTGTCCTTCACGTTTGTCCAGGCTATGATATGCACTCTGTGGTTGGTCCTGTCCCCTCCCTTCCCCATTAAAAACCTCACTACCTACAAGGAAAAGATCATTCTAGAGTGTGATGTGGGTTCAGCTATTGGTTTCTGGGCTGTGTTGGGCTATATAGGACTCCTGTCTCTCTTGTGCTTTGTGCTGGCTTTTCTGGCTCGGAAGCTGCCGGATAACTTCAATGAGGCCAAATTCATCACCTTCAGCATGCTCATATTCTGTGCAGTCTGGATCACCTTTATCCCAGCTTATGTCAGCTCTCCTGGGAAGTTGACTGTAGCTGTGGAGATCTTTGCCATCATCACCTCTAGCTTTGGGTTGTTCTTTCTATTATTTGTTCCTAAATGCTTTATTATTCTGTTCAGGCCGGAGAAGAACACCAAGAAACACCTCATGGAGAAGACATCCAATGATAAACGTTATTAAGAAACGATTGAGGGAGATTAACATTGTAACGTTCAGTTATATGGTTTATTATACAGTTAGGTAGAACTACTCTGACAGAGATGAACAACATTTTAGCAGCTAATCATTGGTAACATTGTAACTGGTAACATGACAGGTTCACATTAGATATTCCAATGGTAAGTTAGATTGTTCAAATCCAGAGTGTTAAAATCTGATTTGACCTGCTACATGATGTGATTAGCAGTAGTCTACAGAGTGGAACCACTTCCATGTTGTTGGAGAAAAGCTTTAACCTATATGAATTGATATAACATTGAAGTGAGTGTGTTCAATTCATATTGTAACTCATCATATTATGTATTATAATAATATAATAAACAATTTCATACACAGTTGAAATCGGAAGTTTGCATACACTTAGGTTGTAGTCATTAAATCTCCACAATTTTCTTGTTAACCAATTCAAGTCTTTTAGGACATCTACTTTGACGCAAGTCATTTTTCCAACTGTTGTTTACAGACTGATTATTTCACTTATAATTCACTGTTTCACACTTCAAGTGGATGAGAAGATAACAAACTAAGTTGACTGTGCTTTTAAACAGCATGGACAATTCCAGAAATATATGCCATGGCTTTAGAAGATTCTGATTGACATCATTTGAGTCAATTGGAGGTGTACCTGTGGATGTATTTCAGGGCCTACCTTCAAACTCAGTGCCTCTTTGCTTGACATTATGGTAAAATCAATTGAAATTGGCCAGGACTTCAGAAAAACAATTGTAGACCTCCACAGTCTGGTTCATCCTTGGGAGCAATTTCCAAATATCTGAAGGTACCATGTTCATCTGTACAAACAATAGTACTGTCACGCCCTGACCATAGAGAGCCCTTGTTTCTCTATGGTGTAGTAGGTCAGGGCGTGACTACGTGTTATTCTAGTTTATCATTTCTATGTTGTGTTCTAGTTTATATTTTGTTGTTGGTGTTTTGTATAATTCCCAATTAGAGGCAGCTGGTAATCTTTGTCTCTATTTGGGGATCATATTTAAGTAGACATTTTTCCCACCTGTGTTTGTGGGATATTATTTTGTGTTTGTGCATGTGTACCACGTAGTCCTATACCGTTGTTCGTTAATTTGATTTCTTGGTTTTGGCTTAAGTTTCACATTGGAATAAATATGTGGAACTCAAAATCCGCTGCGCCTTGGTCCCGTTCTTACGACACCTGTGACAGAATAACCCACCAAAAGAGGACCAAGCAGCGTTTCCACGGGGTAAAGGAGTTTTGGACATGGGAAGGAGTGATGGGTGGATGCGAGACCCTCCCTCGGCCGGCAGACGGAAGGTAATAATGGAGGACAGCGACGACGACAGGGTTCACGTCCACCGAAAGCCCACGGACAACCCCAAGATTTTTTGGGGTGGGGGCACAAGGGGTGGCCGGCTGAAATGCGTGAAGAGCCAGAGCACATGGAGCAGGCGATAGAGATGTGGTCAGTCGACCCAAGGAGAGTGCCAGAGCCCGCATGGGAGTTGATGGAACAGTGTGAGGAAGGATACCGGAGAATGGAGTTGGCTAAGAGTATGCGGCAGCGCCAGAATGGAGTTGGCTAGGAGTATGTGGCAGATCAAGCGTGCTGAAGAGCGGGTCCTCAGTCCGGTGCCATATGTGACGGCTCCATGCAGCACATCTCCAGTGCGCCTCCTCAGCCCGGTATGTCCTGTGCCAGTTCCTCGCACTCGTCATGAGGAGCGTGTCGTCAGTCCGCTGCTAAAGAAACCCCAAGATTCTTTTGGGGAGGGCACATGGAGCTGGCGGTCGAGCAGCGGAGAGTGCCAGAGCCTGTTTGGGAGTCGGAGGAGGAATTCAATGAAAGATTCCGGAGAGAGGTGGTAGCAATGAGAATGCTGCCGTACAGGCATGCTGAAGAGAGTGACACCAGTCTGGTGCCATCTGCACCGGTTTCACTCATCTGGCCTCCAGTGCGCCTTCCCAGTCCGGTACGTCCTGTGCTCGCTCCCCTCACTCTCCCTGAAGTGCGTGTCACCAGTCCGGTGCCACCTGTACCGGCTCCACTCACTAGGCCTCCGGCAACGGTTCACAGTCCAGAGCTTCCGGGCACCTTTGGGGGGGTTACTGTCACGCCCTGACCATAGAGAGCCCTTCTTTCTCTATGGTGTAGTAGGTTAGGGCGTGACTAGGGGTTATTCTACTTTATAATTTCTATGTTGTGTTCTAGTTTATATTTTCTATGTTGGAGTTTTGTATGATTTCCAATTAGTGGCAGCTGGTAAACATTGTCTCTAATTGGGGATCATATTTAAGTATATATTTTTCCCACCTGTGTTTGTGGAATATTATTTTGTGATTGTACATGTGTACCACGTAGTCACGTTCCGTTGTTTGTTTATTTGATTTCTTGTTATTTGCTTAAGTTTCACTTTGGAATAAATATGTGGAACTCAATATGCGCTGCGCCTTGGTGGCGTTCTTACGACAACCGTGACAAGTACGCAGTATAAACACCATGGGACAACGCAGGAGTCATACCGCTCAGTAAGAAGACCCGTTCTGTCTCCTAGAGATTAACGTACTTTGGTGCGAAAAGTGCAAATCAATCCTAGAACAACAACAAAGGACCTTGTGAAGATGCTGGGAAAACAGGTACGAAAGTATTTATATCCACAGTAAAACGAGTCCTATATTGACATGACCTGAAAGGCCGCTCAGCAAGGAAGAAGCCACTGCTCCACAACCACCATAACAATGCCAGACTACTGTTTTCAACTGCACATGGGGACAAAGTGACCATGGTTATGTTTGGAGGAAATAGGAGGAGGCCTGCAAGCGAAAATAAAACCATCCTAACCGTGAAGCACGGGGGTGGCAGCATCATGTTGTGGGGTTGCTTTACTGCAGGAGGGACTGGTGCACTTCACAAAATAGATGGCGTCATGAGGCGAGAAAATTACGTGGATATATTGAAGCAACATCTCAAGACATCGGTCGGGAAGTTAAAGCTTGGTCGCAAATGGGTCTTCCAAATGGACAGTGTCACCAAGCATACTTCCAAAGCTGTGACAAAAATGGCCTATGGACAACAAAGTCAAGGTATTGGAGAGGCCATCACATAGCCCTGATCTCAATGCATTAGAAAATTTTGGGGGCAGAACTGAAAAAGCGTATGTGGGCGAGGAGGCCGACAAACCTGACTCAGTTACACAGCTCTGTCAGGAGGAATGGGCCAAAATTCACCCAACTTATTGTGGGAAGCTTGTGGAAGGCTACTCAAAACGTTTGACCCAAGTTAAACAATTTAAAGGCAATGCTACCAAATATTAATTGAGTGTATGTATAATTCTGACCCACTGAGGATGTGATGATAGATATTAAAGCTGAAATAAATAATTTTCTCTACTATTAATCTGACTTTTCACTTTCTTAAAATAAAGTGGTGATCCTAACTGACCTAAGAAAGGGAATTTTTACTTGGAATAAATGTCAGGAATTTTGAAAAACTGAGTTTAAATGTATTTGGCTAAGGTGAATGTAAACTTCTGACTTCAACTGTAAGTGAGGCAATGGGCCAAGAGTACTAGACTGTAGGGGAAATATAAGAGAGGAAGCTTACCAAGAGGACTAGACTGTATTGGAAATATAAGAGAGGAAGCGTACCAAGAGGACTAGACTTTTGAATAAATACTGTGTACTGCCAGCGTGCCAAGAAGACTAGACTGTAGGGGAAATATAAGAGAGGAAGCGTACCAAGAGGACTAGACTTTTGAATAAATACTGTGTACTGCCAGCGTACCAAGAAGACTAGACTGTAGGGGAAATACTGTGTACTGCCAGCGTTCCACGAGGACTAGACTGTAGATGAAGTACTGTGAAGAGCCAGCTTGCAAAGACGACTAGGCTGTAGAGGAAATATAAGAGAAGCAGTGTGCCAAATGGACTAAATTCTAGGGGAAATATCTTGTAGATCCAGTGTGCCAAGCGGACTAGACTGAAGAGGAATAACTGTGTAGAGCTAGCATACCAAAAACACAAGACAGTTGGGGAAATACTGTGCAGAGCCAGCATGCCAAGAGGACTAGATACTAAGGGAAATATAAGAGAGGCTCATGGTTATTGTGTATCTAATGTATGTTTATGTCTATCTAAACCATTACAGTCAACGTAGTTCTGATACTGGTGCATACACTCTCTATAGCTGAAAGAAGCAAGACCTGACTGAGTGAGCAGAGCAGCTTCTAGCCCCTCCCTCCTTGGCATGGCCATACCCACAGTGTGGCCCCCAGAGGAATCCCCACAGAGGTATGGTGGGTATTTAACCCAGAGTAGAGAGGTAACCTGACCTATATGGGTCTGTGTGGCGTTGTATTAC
Organism: Oncorhynchus tshawytscha; assembly: GCF_018296145.1. Classification (NCBI taxonomy): domain Eukaryota; kingdom Metazoa; phylum Chordata; class Actinopteri; order Salmoniformes; family Salmonidae; genus Oncorhynchus; species Oncorhynchus tshawytscha. The sequence goes on along the minus strand of NC_056442.1, from coordinate 54,253,406 downwards.
TCCATACCTTCTACATATCAGGGGAATGAGGCTCTCTCCGTCTCCTGCTCTGGATCCAAGTCTGGCTGGTAGTCTGGTTCTACTACATCTAGCTGTGGTGGCTGGTGGGTTTGCCTTGCTCTCGTATACCTCTGTCTCTGCCTCTGGGCTGGAGTCTGTCAGATGCAGGCTCCAAGGCACCCCTCGTCCTCCGGCGTTCTCCCAGGACGGGGACTTTGTCATCGGGGGTGTGTTCTCCATCCACAACTACATGCACACTGTGGATCACAGCTACACCAGCCTGCCTGAGCCCTTGCAGTGCACAGGGAGGTCAGTGAGCGCAAGAGGGAACAGGGGTCAGGACTGTGGCTGTGTGGGGAGAGAGATACATTGTGTTTTAAAGACATGGAGACAGTGTGTTTAGAGACAGATAAATTGTGTTTTAAAGACAGATGAACAGTGTTTAAAGACAGGTAAACAGTGTTTTAAAGACAGATAACCATTGTTTATAAGACAGATAAACAGTGTTTTTAAGACAGATAAAAAGTGTGTTTGTATCTGAGAGAGTAGATAAAGCCTACTGTTACAAAGTGTCAAATTTTCAAATGAAGGCTATTGTCAGGACTTCCACCGAAGTTGGCTCCCCTGCTTGTTCGGGCAGTGCTCGTGTCACCATCCTACTAGCCCGCCACCGATCCCTTTTTCGTTTGTCTGTTTGTTTTGTCTTATTAGTTTCACCTGTGTTTCTGTTGTTTGGTTTGATGAGCTTCCCTATATTTAGTAGGTGGACCCGCCCTTGTTTTCTGCGAGATTGTCTTTATGTTATTTTAGGTGGATTTATTTTCTTAACTTGGCACCCTGTGTTTTTTGGATGTCACGTTGTATGTCCGCGCCCTGTATTGTTGGGCTTATCATTTTGTGTGCCGAAGTAAAGAGCACTTTACCCCAGTGGAACTCTCTGTGTCTGATTCCTTCACCCACCTAGTCCCCGTGACAGCTATACTACAATGTCCTCAATTACCGATATCAATAGTGTAGGCATGTAAACAGTGAGGAAAATAAGGCTAGATATGAAGATGTTTGCCCTCGTATAACCATATATTCTATCGGCTAGTTTACCATTTAGTCAAGAAGTGCTCACTCACCTACCTTCTATTTACAGTTTGGATACTCGTGAGTTGCGTTTCTCGCGCGCCATGGTCTTCGCAGTTGAGGAGATAAACAACAGTTCAGACCTTCTACCCGGTGTCACACTTGGTTATCAAGTGCACGACTCGTGCACCTCGGTCCCCATGGCCATGAATGTGGCCTTCCAACTGGCTAACGGCCTGGACCCCATGTTTGATACCGGAGAACAGTGCTCAGGGTCGGCTACAGTGACAGCTATCGTGGGCGAGTCTGGCTCCACGCCAACCATCAGCATGTTGCGCATCATCGGCCCTTTCGGCATTCCTCAGGTAACTCCTGTGAAAATAAATCATTCAGCTTCTTTTAATTTACTGTATTCCTAATGTATATTCTCCTCTCTTTCAGGAATGAGTTCTACTTTTATTAATTTACCATATTCCAACTGTATTCTCCTCTCTTTCAGGAATGAGTTCTACTTTTATTAATTCACCGTATTCCAACTGTATTCTCCTCTCTTTCAGGAATGAATTCTACTTTTATTAATTTACTGTATTTCAACTGTATTCTCCTCTCTTTCAGGAATGAGTTCTACTTTTATGAATTTACCGTATTCCAACTGTATTCTCCTCTCTTTCAGGAATGAGTTCTACTTTTATTAATTCACCGTATTCCAACTGTATTCTCCTCTCTTTCAGGAATGAGTTCTACTTTTATGAATTTACCGTATTCCAACTGTATTCTCCTCTCTTTCAGGAATGAGTTCTACTTTTATGAATTTACCGTATTCCAACTGTATTCTCCTCTCTTTCAGGAATGAGTTCTACTTTTATTAATTTACCGTATTCCAACTGTATTCTCCTCTCTTTCAGGAATATACATTTCTTTGTGAAATTATGTAGAGAAATGCATTTGAACATAGACTGAGAACTATGAGTCTGGAGAACATCTAGAGGCATTAAAACATGATCTGAGGATTATCTTTCATAGGCTAGGTTGTTATGGGAGACCAGGGATTAGTTTCACACCTTTTACTCATGTTTTTCACAACACCAGTATGTCTTATAATACTATTATCAATATGAATAGAACGACCAAGACAGAAACGTGTAGAAATATGTATCCTTTTCAATCTGGCCCAATGAAAAACAATACATTGGCTTATTATCATTAATGTCTCCCTAACCTCATACCAAACATCTAAAGAAAAAAAGCAGAAAGTAGCCAATAACTGAGACGCGTTTGGCCGACATGATGATCTTTCTCATGTTTTCGACTGTCTGTTTTTAACTAGGTGAGCCACTTTTCCACCTGTGCGTGTCTGAGTGATAAGAAACAGTATCCAACCTTCTTCAGAACCATCCCCAGTGATCAGTTCCAGGCTGCCGCTCTGGCCCACCTCATCAGGCACTTCGGCTGGACCTGGATTGGGGCGGTCCGTTCCGACTCTGACTACGGTAATAACGGGATGGCTGCTTTCCTACAGGCAGCACAAGAGGAGGGTATCTGTGTGGAGTATTCTGAAGCCTTCTCCCTTACCAACCCACTCAGCAGAGTGCAACGGGTGGCCGACGTGATCCGCAGGTGATCCGTGATTACTGGTGAACTTTTCATTCACACAAATGCAAGACCATATTTATAAAAGAAATACTATTGTTATTCATTTCTCTCTTTTCCCGAAGCTGATCTGTGAGACCAACATGATTTGCATATCTTAAGCATGTCAAAAGTGTTGATTAATACTAATGTTCATGTTCACTTCACTGAGACATTCCAATGAATGACAAACATGACCAGCATATTAAGCATATGATATAATCATGTTCCCCAGCTCCACAGCCAGGGTGGTGGTTGCATTCACAGCCATTGGGGAAATGAGGATCCTGCTGGAGGAGATGGAACGCCTGCCCTCTCCACCCCGCCAGTGGATCGGGACTGAGTCCTGGGTCACTGACCCAGATATGCTGCGCTTCGGCCTGTGTGCCGGGGCCATCGGATTTGGCATCCAACGCTCTGTCATCCCCGGTCTTAGGGACTTCCTCCTGGACCTCTCCCCACAGAAGGTGTCCAACTCTCCCCTGCTGACTGAGTTCTGGGAGGGAGCCTTTGACTGTAGGCTGGGGACAGGTATCTATCTATCTATCTATCTATCTATCTATCTATCTATCTATCTATCTATCTATCTATCTATCTGTCTATCCATCTGTCTGTCTGTCTGTCTGTCTGTCTGTCTGTCTGTCTGTCTGTCTGTCTGTCTGTCTGTCTGTCTGTCTGTCTCTCTCTCTCTCTCTCTCTCTCTCTCTCTCTCTCTCTCTCTCTCTCTCTCTCTCTCTCTCTCTCTCTCTCTCTCTCTCTCTCTCTCTCTCTCTCTCTCTCTCTCTCTCTCTGTCTGTAGGGACCTCTACAGGTGTTGGGGTTGAGGAGAAGGTGTGTGATGGCAGTGAGGATATACAGCAGCTACAGACCCCCTACACAGATACATCCCAGCTGCGTGTCACTAACATGGTGTATAAAGCTGTTTATGCCATAGCACACGCCATCCACAGCATTGTTTGTGAAGAGAGAGAAAACTCCACTGTGAACTGTGACAAAAACCTTAATGTGAAGCCAACACAGGTGAATGACAAGTCTGTAGTATCATTTCCTGATAAATATGTTTATTTATACTATATGTATGAAGGCCTAGGAGTTCTCATTATACTTTACAACTTGTTCTGAAGTACTGCATCTGATAAATATATGAGGTGAATTAATGTTCTGTTTCTCTCTCTCTCTCCCTCACTCCATCTCTCTCTTCCCTTCTGACCATCTCTCTTCTCACCTCTCCATCTCTCTCGTCCCCTCTCTCCCATGCCCTTTCAAACCCCCAGGTCCTGGAGAGATTGAGGAGGGTGAACTTCTCTCGTAACGGGTACCAGGTGTCTTTCGATGCCAATGGGGACCCAGTGGCCACCTATGAGCTGGTCAACTGGCAGATACGGGAAAGTGGGAAGATGGAGTTTGTGACAGTGGGGCTCTATGATGCGTCCCTGCCTCCTGACCAGAGGTTTGACATCAACAGGGAAATCACCTGGGTAAAGAACAGTACGCTAGTACCTGTGTCAGTGTGCAGTGAGAGCTGTCCCCCAGGCACTCGTAAGGCTGTACAGAAAGGGAAGCCTGTATGCTGTTATGACTGTATCCAATGTGCAGAGGGAGAGATCAGTAATAACACAGGTAGGATGATAGGAATAGTGGTTTATTCATTTTACCAGCACTACAAAGGTAGTGTCTGTCAATCATGTTCCTTTTCTTATTATCTTATGTAAGCAGCACATTAATTAAACATTCTTTATTGTAAACTGACAAAGTGCAGCATTGTGGGACATGTATTTGTAAAAAATTAGACCTGAATCTATTATCATTAACATTTGATGTCTGTTGTTTTGTCCTGGTCAGATTCTTCAGACTGTCTGATCTGTCCCGAGGAGTACTGGCCCAACGCTGAGAGAGACCTCTGTATCCTTAAGCCTGTGGAGTTCCTGTCCTTCTACGAGGTCCTCGGAATCATCTTGACCGCCTGCTCTGTGGGCGGGGCTTGTCTGGCCATCGCCACTGCAACAGTCTTCTACCACCATCGAACTTCGGCCATTGTCAGGGCCAACAACTCTGAGCTGAGCTTCCTGCTGCTCTTCTCCTTGGCTCTGTGTTTTCTGTGTTCTCTTACTTTCATTGGCCGGCCCTCTGAATGGTCCTGTATGCTGCGTCACACAGCGTTTGGGATCACCTTCGTTCTCTGCATCTCTTGTGTTCTGGGGAAAACAATAGTGGTGTTGATGGCCTTCAGGGCTACGCTTCCAGGCAGTAATGTCATGAAATGGTTTGGTCCTCCACAGCAGAGATTGACTGTAGTGTCCTTCACGTTTGTCCAGGCTTTGATATGCACTCTGTGGTTGGTCCTGTCCCCTCCCTTCCCCATTAAAAACCTCACTACCTACAAGGAAAAGATCATTCTAGAGTGTAATGTGGGTTCAGCTATTGGTTTCTGGGCTGTGTTGGGCTATATAGGACTCCTGTCTCTCTTGTGCTTTGTGCTGGCTTTTCTGGCTCGGAAGCTGCCTGATAACTTCAATGAGGCCAAATTCATCACCTTCAGCATGCTCATATTCTGTGCTGTCTGGATCACCTTTATCCCAGCTTATGTCAGCTCTCCTGGGAAGTTCACTGTAGCTGTGGAGATCTTTGCCATCATCACCTCTAGCTTTGGGTTGTTCTTTCTATTATTTGTTCCTAAATGCTTTATTATTCTGTTCCGGCCAGAGAAGAACACCAAGAAACACCTTATGGAGAAGACATCCAATGATATACGTCATTAAGAAATGATTGAGTGGAAAAAACATTGTAACGTTCAGTTATATGGTTTATTATACAGTTAGGTAGAACTACTCTGACAGAGATAAACAACAATTTAGCAGATGATCATTGGTAACATTGTAACTGGTAACATGACACAGGTTCACATTAGATATTCCAATGTTATGAGAGATTGTTCAAATCTAGAGTGTTAAAATCTGATTTGACCTGCTACATGATGTGATTAGCAGTAGTCTACAGAGTGGAACCACTTCCATGTTGTTGGAGAAAAGCTTTAACCTATATGAATTGATATAACATTGAAGTGAGTGTGTTCAATTCATATTGTAATTCATCATATTATGTATTATAATAATATAATAAACATTTTCAGATACAGTTGAAGTCGGAAGTTTACATACACTTAGTTTGGAGTCAACTAATTTTTCAACCACTCCACACATTTCTTGTTAACAACCAATAATATTATAGTTTTGGCAAGTCTTTTAGGACATCTACTTTGTGCATGACACAAGTAATTTTTCCAACAATTATTTACACACAGATTATTTCACTTATAATTCACTGTATCACAATTCCAATGGGTCAGAAGTTTTCATACACTAAGTTGACTGTGCCTTTAAATAGCTTTGAAAATTCCAGAAAATTATTTAATGGCTTTAGAAGCTTCTTATAGGCTGATTAACATAATTTAATTCAATTTGTGGTGTACCTGTGGATGTATTTCAAGGCCTAACTTCAAACTCAGTGCCTCACATCATGGGAAAATCTAATGAAATCAGCCAAGACCTCAGAAAAATAATTGTAGACCTCCACAAGTCTGGTTCATCCTTAGGAGCAATTTCCAAACGCCTGAAGGTACCACGTTCATCTGTACAAACAATAGTATGCAAGTATAAACACCATGGGACCACGCAGGCGTCATACCGCTCAGGAATAAGACGCGTTCTGTCTCCTAGAGATTAACATAGTTTGGTGCGAAAAGAGCAAATCAATCCCAGAACAACAGCAAAGGACCTTGTGAAGATACTGGAGGAAACAGGTACGAAAGTATCTGTATCCACAGTAAAACAAGTCCTATATTTACATAACCTGTATGCTCAGCAAGGAAGAAGCCACTGCTCCAAAACCGCCATAAAAATGCCAGACTACGGTTTGCAACTGCACATGGGGACAAATGTCATTATGTTTGGAGGAGAAAGGGGGGGGGGGTCTTGCAAGCTGAAGAACACCATCCCAACCATGAAGCACAGGGATGGCAGCATAATTTTGTGGCGTTGCATTGCTGCAGGAGGGACTGGTGCATTTCACAAATTAGATGGCATCACGAGGAGAGGAAATTATGTGGATATATTGAGAAACATCTCAAGACATCAGTCAGGAGGTTAAAGCTTGGTCGGATATGGGTCTTCCAAAGTCAAGGTATTGGAGTGGCCACCACAAAGCCTTGACCTCAATGCAATCAAACATCTGTGGGCAGAACTGAAAAAGTGTGTGCGAGCAAGGAGGCCTTCTAACCTGACTCAGTTACACCAGCTCTGTCAGGAGGAATGGGCCAAAATTCACCCAACTTATTGGGAAAGCTTGTGGAAAGCTACCCAAAATGTTTGACGCAAGTTAAACAATTTAAGGCAATGCTACAACTTCTGACCCACTGGGAATGTGATGAAAGAAATAAAAGCTGAAATAAATTATTTTCTCTGCTATTATTCTGACTTTTTACATTCTTAAAATAAAGTGGTGATCCTAACTGACCTAAGACAGGGAATTTTTACTTGTATTAAATGTCAGGAATTTTGAAAAACTGAGTTTAAATATATTTTGCTAAAATTCCAACTTCACTGAGGCAACGTGCCAAGAGGACTTGACTGTAGGGGAAATATAAGAGAGGAAGCTTACCAAGAGGACTATACTGTAGAATAAATACTGTGTGTTGCCAGCGTGCCAAGAGGACTAGACTTTAGAATAAATACTGTGTGCTGCCAGCGTGCCAAGAGGACTAGACTTTAGAATAAATACTGTGTGCTGCCAGCGTGCCAAGAGGATTAGGCTGTAGAGGAAACATAAGTGTGGCAAAATGCAAAGCGGTCTTGGCTGAAGGGGAATTACCGTGTTGAGCCAGAACAAGAGGACTTGACTGTTGGAAATTTATGAGAGGAAGCGTGCCAAGAGGACTATACTGTAGGGGAAATAAAAGAGAGGAAGCTTGCCAGGTAGACTAGACTGTAGGGGAAAAACCGTGAAGAGCCAGCTTGCGAAGGAGACTAGACTGTAGAGGAAATACTGTGTAGTGCCTGCATGCCAAGAGGACTAGATTATAGTGGTAAGGGAAGACCCCCATGAAATAAACAAAAATGAATGGCAACAATTTGCCATCGGGCGAAACACATACATGATCGCAAATACCACTCAAATGGATGGCAGTTCATTCAAAGCTTATGGCAAGTGGCATTTGGCAAATGTCAAGTGTCATACAGCAAAATCCCAAAGATGGCGAGCACGCCACTGTACATTTTCATATTGCAAATGGACATAAAGTCAAGAACCAAGGGACAAATTTTGAATATTATTTTATTTTTCTAAAATACACCTCCCTCTACAAAATTGCTTTCTGGACTGTTTTTGGAAGAAGAAGAAAAATTGTCAGTAATGCATATATAGCAACCATATGAACATAACTTTGTCTTTTTTATTGAGTTTGTCCATAAGGCCTATGTTTTGTCCATTTGCAATATATGATGACAGGAAGTCAAAAGTCAGTGAAGCATGGCCAAATGTCATAAGTAATATCCACATGCCATACTTAAGTATTGAAAGTACCAAATCAGGACAAACACAACGATCACAGATAACACAAACAAATACAGCAACAGATTACATTGACACATAGGTCATTCCCCTAACAGCACAAGAACTTGCATTACCAAAAACAGTTACAAGCAATACAAAAATAAAAATCCTCCAATAAATATTTAAAATGGGCAAGGGGGACAAGAGTCTCAAGTTTAAGTTTAGTCTGCAGGCTATTCCATAGGCAAGGAGCTTAACAGGAAAAGGCAGCCATACCCAACTCTGTGGAAATCGCATGGGCCTGAAGTGTAATCCATGCTTGAGACCTGGTTTTAGGAATTTTAATTCAAATATTGATGAGTGATGATAAATAAGAGAAGGTAGCTTATTCAGAAGTGCTTTATAGACAAACACAAGAGCATGTTGTTCTCATCTCATGGACAGCGAGTTCTGTAGCTAGCACCTGTAATAAACCTAAGTGCGCAATGATAAGTAGCATCCAGCGATTTAAGTGTTGATGCCATAGCATCAACACTTAAATGATCATATGATCATAGGAAGTCAGTTTCCAAACCCAAAAGTCAGTGAACCATGTCCAAATGGCATAAGACATGTCCAAATGCCATACATAAGTATTGAAAGTACCAAATCAGGATGTTATGTCCATTTACCATATTTGATCATAGGAAGTCGGTTTCCGAACCCAAAAGTCAGTGAACCATGACCAAATGACATTTATACTGCCCAAATCATATATATCCCTATGTTAAGCCCTGAATCAACCTAGAAGGTATATTTGTTATGTTTGATGCGAGAGGAGTGGGACTCTCATTTTTTAAAGATTTTCTATTAAACGTCCAAAATGACCAGGGGCGCCTACTCTATTGGTTTGGCACGGGTGGGGGATGCTCCCTTCCTGGCCATGGACCCCGTGCACCCCCATAAAAGCATTAAAAACATTTTCAAAAAATTTGCTCCTGGTAACCTGTTCAGGAAACCTGTTGCACGGATGTCCATTTGCACTGTCTTACAAAGGGCATTTACCATCACGAATTATACATGCTCTAATATACTGCAGAAATGCCCAATTTACTGGCCAGTTGAACTCCAGATGGCCGGGCAGTGATAGTGGTTCCTCTCCATCGCTCATTGGTGTTGATTTGATAGTGTTTATTTGGTGATGGTAAATCCCTCATTAAAAACATTGGAAATGTACTGTCCATTTGCAATGTCATACAATGGACATTACCTTCACGAATTTGACATGCTCTATTATACTGCAGAAATGCCCATTTGACTGGCCAGTTGAAATCGGGATGGCCGGGCAGTGATAGTGGTTCCTCTCCATCGCTCGTTGGTGTTGATTTCAGCATGTCCATTTGGTGATGGCAGAATCCTAATTAAAGCTCTGACTAAGGCCGTGAGGCCGATACTTAAGCTAATGAAAGTTCAGTGATACTATCAAGAGAAGTGAGCAGTATCCTTTTTCATAAATCCCTCATTAAAAACATTGGAAATGTACTGTCCATTTGCAATGTCTTTACCCATAGGTATTTAACTTCACAAATTTGACATGATCTAATATACCGCAGAAATGCCCAATTTACTGGCCTGTTGAACTCGGGATGAAATGCAATGATAGTGGTTCCTCTCCATCGCTCGTTGGAGTTGATTTCAGTCTGTCAATTTGGTGATGGTTAATCACGGTTTAAACTTATTGCAAAGGGACAAAGTCAGCCAGCAAGTCAAAGTCCATCAGTCAATAAGAATTCATTCTGACACCAAACTGATTCCTACTGACACTAAACCCACTTTGTCCAACTCGTTAGAAGCCAACTATCACATATTTCAGGTCAGGCCCATAATTCACAGCGCCTTCTGTTTAGACCACAATAAAAAAACTTAAAACACATAGTTACGTTTTGGCCGCGGGTCCAGTTCCAACACTATGTGTAGGCCTAGCTGAGGCGACACCGAATCCCGAGTTTCGGCTCGATAGGTCATTCGGAGCCCGAGCAGTGGCCTTAATTTCTGGGCATTGCTATGGGGTCCCTGAAAGAGCTATCGGACAGAAACTTTAGGGTCCATCTGTGGAGCCGGTTTTAATCTAGACTTGTGACTCTGGGACTTTTTTAAATGTCATAATTTTCACGATGGTCAAAATGAATTGAAATCATTGCAAATGTACGAGGCTGTTTCTCAGCCTGAGAACTTTCTAGAGCCACATAACACACTGTGCACGATCAACTTAAGCTCTAGAACATGTATATAAGTTCTAGGTCTGACGGTTCTTTGATAGTTCGAATGCAGGTAACTATTGCAGGCTCTGTGTGTCTTTAAGCCACTCACTGTGTTACTCCCCATTCATTGTGTGTGTGTAATTTCAGAAAATCACAGAAAGTCACAGAAATCACGTAGAGCTCCGAATCGTGTCTCAACGGATTCGTCTGAACACGCCACAACTGGATCTGTAACCTTTTTGGGAAAAACATTTATTGTAAATTATGATAGATAAATGTCTGATAATTTTTTTCCAGACACCGTAGGTTCATGTACCTTGACATGAAGTGGTCAAATTGGTGCTCTATGACCATTTTTGACTGTTAACTTTACTAGGGTAGGGGGCAGCATTTGGAATTCTGAATGAAAAGTGTGGCCAAATTAACCTGCCTGCTACTCAGGCCCAGAAGCTAGGATATGCATATACAGTGGGGCAAAAAAAGTATTTAGTCAGCCACCAATTGTGCAAGTTCTCCCACTTAAAAAGATGAGAGAGGCCTGTAATTTTCATCATAGGTACAATTCTGTCTAGGACTGGGGTTCCGCTAGCTGAAACCCCCGCAACTGTCAGTGAAAGAGCATGGCACCAAATTCAAAACAACAAAAATCTCATAATTAAAGTACCTCAAGCATACAAGTATTTTACACCATTTTAAAGATAAAATTCTCATTAATCCAGCCACAGTGTCTGATTTCAAAAATGATTTATAGCAAAAGCACCACAAACGATTATGTTAGGTCACCACCAAGCCACAGAAAAACACAGCCATTTTTTCCAGCCAAAGAGAGGAGTCACAAAAAGCAGAAATAGAGATAAAATTAATCACTAACCTTTGATGATCTTCATCAGATGACACTCATATGACTTCATGTTACACAATACATGTATGTTTTGTTTGATAAAGTTCATATTTATATAAAAAAATCTGAATTTACATTGGCGCGTTACGTTAAGTAGTTCTAAAACATCCGGTGATACTGCAGAGAGCCACATCAATTTACAGAAATACTCATAATAAACATTGATAAAGATGCAACTATTATACATGGAACTTTAGATAAACTTCTCCTTAATGCCACCGCTGTGTCAGATTTCAAAAAAACTTTACGGAGAAAGCAAACCATGCAATAATCTGAGTACAGCCTTTAGACAACAAAGCAGCCAAAAAGATAACCGCCATATTGGGTAGTCAACATTACTCAGAAATAGCATTTTAAATATTCACTTACCTTTGATGATCTTCATCAGAATGCACTCCCAGGAATCCCAGTTCCACCATAAATGTTTGATTTGTTCGATAATGTCCATCAGTTATGTCCAAATATCTTCTTTTGTTAGGTCGTTTGGTAAACAAATCCAAAAGCGCGTTCAGGTCGTGCCGAACGTTGGACGAAAAGTTTAAAAAGTTCTGTTACAGCCCGTAGAAACATGCCAACCTAAGTATGGAATAAATCTTTAGGATGGTTTTATTATAAAACTTCATTAATGTTCCAACCGGACAATTCCTTTGTCTGTACAAATGAACTGGAACGTAGCTACCTTTCACATGAGCGCGCCAGACCGAGGCTGTGGCACTCTGCCAGACCACTCTCTCAAAGAGCCATTATGAGCCCCACCTTTAGAGTAGAATCCTCAAAACAGGTTTCTAAATACTGTTGACATCTAGTGGAAGCCTTGGGAAGTGAAACATAACTAATATCACCCTGTATCTTCAATGTGTGCTGAGTTGAAAAACTGCAAACTTCAGATTTCTCACTTCCTGGTTGGATTTTTCTCAGGTTTTCTTCTGCCATTAGAGTTCTGTTACGCTCACAGACATCATTCAAACAGTTTTAGAATCTTCAGAGTGATTTCTATCCAATACTAATGATAATATGCATATATTAGCATCTGGGACAGAGTAGGAGGCAGTTCACTCTGGGCACGCTATTCATCCAAAAGTGAAAATGCTGCCCCGTATCCCAAAAAGGTTAACAAGACGTTTATCTATAATCCTATGTATAAAACTTGTATTTTTCATCCATTTTCAAGTCCTGTGAGTGCCGTCTGATGAAAATCATCAAAGGTTAGTGATTAATTTAATTGTTATTTCTGACTTTTGTGAGCCCTCTCCTTAGCTGGAAAATGGCTGTATGGTTTTCTGTGACTAGGCGCTGACCTAAGATAATCGCGTGGTGTGCTTTCACCGTAAAGCCTTTTTGAAATCGGACACTGTGGTTGGATTAGAAGAAGTGTATCTTTAAAAGGGTGTATAATACTTGTATGTTTGAGGAATTTTTATTATGGGATGTCTGTTGTTTTGAATATGGCGTCCTGAAATTTCACTGGCTGTTGTCGAGGTGGGACGCTACCATCCCACTGGTGCCAGAGAGGTTAATCCCAGAAAATGGACCTTAACTCAAAAAGCGCTGAGGCCTCAACGCCATCTTGTGTCTGGGCTAACAGCCCATTTGGCCAAACCTGTGCCAACTGAGTTTTGTCTTCGAAGTCTTTTCCGTTTAGGAGAAATGGCCATGTCATTTTGATTAAGTTTTGTACATTTGCAATAAGCAGCCAGTCGCCATCTGGTGTAATTTTCAGGAACAGCTGAAAAATGACCAAAATGTGAACATTTTGTAAAACGGAAACTAAATATCCGAGAAACTTCATTTGATGACTTCCCGGAAGATCTGGCCCTGAGGCACGGCCTAAGGTCGTTGGCGTATTTTAAAAACATTTGGGGACGTCTAGTAAGGGACAGTACATTTGCAATATGGAGATCATCATCATTCATACAGCAAATGCCATTTGCGTCTCTTATGTAGGAAATTTAAGAGAGGCAGCAAGCCAAGAGGACTAAACTGCAGGAGAAGTACTGTGTAGAGCCAAGAGGATGAGACTGTGGGGGAAATACTGTGTTGTGCCAGCTTGTCAAGGGGACTAGATTGTAGTGGAACTATAGGAGAGGCAGAGTGACAATAGGACTAGACTGTAGAGGAAATACTGTGTAGAGGCAGCGTGCCAAGAGAACTAGACTTTATAGGAAATGGAAGACAGCCAGCTTGCCAAGAGGGCTAGACTGTAGAGGAAATATAAGAGTTTAGTCCATTTGGCAGTGTGCAAAATGGACTAAACTGTAGGGGAAATACTGTGTACTGCCAGCGTGCCAAGAAGACTAGACAGTGGGAAAAATACTGCGTAGAGCCAGTGTGCCAAGAGGACTAGACAGTAAGTGAATAAATATATATTTTACCTTTATTTAACTAGGCAAGTCAGTTAAGAACAAATTCATATTTTCAATGACAGCCTAGGAAAAGTGGTTTAACTGCCATGTTCAGAATGACAGATTATTACCTTGTCAGCACGGGGATTCGATCTTGCAACCTTTCGGTTAATAGTCCAACACTCTAACCACTAGGACAACTAAGAGAGGCTCATGGTTATTGTGTGTTTAATGTATGTTTATGTCTATAGAAACCATTACAGTCAATGTAGTTCTGATGTTGGTGCATATTCTCTCTATAGCTGAAAGAAGCAGGACCTGACTGGGTGAGCAGAGCAGCCTCTAGCCCCTCCCTCCTTGGCATGGCATTACCCACAGTGTGGCCCCCAGAGGAATCCCCACAGAGGTACGGTGGGTATTTAACCCAGAGTAGAGAGGTATCCTGACCTATGTGGGTCTGTATGGCGTTGTATTACTCCATACCTTCTACACATCAGGGGAATGAGGCTCTCTCCGGCTCCTGCTCTGGATCCAAGTCTGTCTGGTAGTCTGGTTCTACTACATCTAGCTGTGGTGGCTGGTGGGCTTGCCTTGCTCTCGTCTGCCTCTGTCTCTGCCTCTGGGCTGGAGTCTGTCAGATGCAGGCTCCAAGGCACACCTCGTCCTCCGGCGTTCTCCCAGGACGGGGACTTTGTCATCGGGGGTGTGTTCTCCATCCACAACTACATGCACACTGTGGATCACAGCTACACCAGCCTGCCTGAGCCCCTGCAGTGCACAGGGAGGTCAGTGAGCGCAAGAGGGAACAGGGGACAGGACTGTGGCTGTGTGGGGAGACAGATAAATTGTGTTTTAAAGACATGGAGACAGTGTGTTTAGAGACAGATAAATTGTGTTTTAAAGACAGATGAACAGTGTGTTTAAAGACAGGTAAACAGCATTTTAAAGACAGAGAAACAGTGTGTTTAAAGACAGGTAAACAGTGTTTTAAAGACAGAAGAACAGTGTTTTTATGACAGATACAAATGTTGTTTGTATCTGAGAGATTTGGTAAAAGCTACTGTTACGAAAGGTCACATTTTCAAAATGAAGGCTATACTACAATGTCATCAAGTACCGATATCAAAAGTGTAGGCATTTGTGTGGAAATTGGCTAGATATTAAGATGTTTGCCCTCGTATAACCATATATTCTATAGGCTAGTTTACCATTTATTCAAGAGGTGCTCACTCACCTACCTTCTATTTACAGTTTGGATTCCCGTGAGTTGCGCTTCTCGCGCGCCATGGTCTTCGCAGTTGAGGAGATAAACAACAGTTCCTACCTTCTACCTGGTGTCAAACTTGGTTATCAAGTGCACGACTCCTGCTCCTCGGTCCCTATGGCCGTGAAAGTGGCCTTCCAGGTGGCTAACGGCCTGGACCCCATGTTTGATACCGGAGAACAGTGCTCAGGGTCGGCTACAGTGACAGCTATCGTGGGCGAGTCTGGCTCCACGCCAACCATCAGCATGTTGCGCGTCATCGGCCCTTTCGGGATTCCTCAGGTAAACTTCTATGGAAAGAAATCATTCAGCTTCTTTTAATTTACTGTATTCCTACTGTACATACTCCTCTCTTTCAGGAATGAGTTAAACTTTTAATTTACTGTATTCCTAGTGTATATACTCCTCTCTTTCAGGAATGAGTTAAACTTTTAATTTACTGTATTCCTACTGTACATACTCCTCTCTTTCAGGAATGAGTTAAACTTTTAATTTACCGTATTCCTACTGTATATTCTCCTCTCTTTCAGGAATGAGTTAAACTTTTAATTTATTGTATTCCTACCGTATATTCTCCTCTCTTTCAGGAAATAAATCCTCTTGTCCTGTATTCCAACTGTATTCTCCTCTCTTTCAGGAATAGACATTTCTGCGTGAAATTTTGGGTAGAAAGTTTGGAGAACAGTAGGCATTTAAACATGATCTGAGGATTATCTTTCATAGGCTAGGTTGTTATGGGAGACCAGGGATTAGTTTCACACCTTTTACTTATGTTTTTCACAGCACCAGTATGTCTTATAATACTATTATCAATATGAATAGAACGACCAAGACAGAAACGTGTAGAAATATGTATCCTTTTCAATCTGGCCCAATGAAAAACAATACATTGGCTTATTATCATTAATGTCTCCCTAACCTCATACCAAACATCTAAAGAAAAAAAGCAGAAAGTAGCCAATAACTGAGACTCGTTTGGTCAACATGATGTTCTTTTTCATGTTTTCGACTGTCTGTTTTTACCAAGGTGAGCCACTTTTCCACCTGTGCGTGTCTGAGTGATAAGAAACAGTATCCAACCTTCTTCAGAACCATCCCCAGTGATCAGTTCCAGGCTGCCGCTCTGGCCCACCTCATCAGGCACTTCGGCTGGACCTGGATTGGGGCGGTCCGTTCCGACTCTGACTACGGTAATAACGGGATGGCGGCATTCCTAAAGGCAGCACAAGAGGAGGGTATCTGTGTGGAGTATTCTGAAGCCTTCTACCGTACCAACCCACTCAGTAGAGTGCAACGGGTGGCCGACGTGATCCGCAGGTGATCCATGATTACTGGTGAACTTTTCATTCACACAAATGCAAGACCATATTTATAAAAAATACTATTGTTTTTAATTTCTCTCTTTTCCCAAAGCTGACCTGTGAGACCAACATGATTTGCATATCTTAAGCATGTCAAAAGTGTTAATGCTAATGTTCATGTTCCCTTCACTGAAACATTCCAATGAATGACAAACATGACCAGCATATTAAGCATATGACACCATCATGTTCCCCAGCTCCACAGCCAGGGTGGTGGTTGCATTTGCAGCCATTGGGGACATGAGGATCCTGCTGAGGGAGTTGGACCGCCTGCCCTCTCCACCCCGCCAGTGGATCGGGAGTGAGACCTGGGTCACTGATCCAGATATGCTGCGTTTTGGCCTGTGTGCCGGGGCCATCGGATTTGGCATCCAACGCTCTGTCATCCCCGGCCTCAGGGACTTCCTCCTGGACCTCTCCCCACAGAAGGTGTCCAACTCTCCCCTGCTCACTGAGTTCTGGGAGGGAGCCTTTGGCTGTAGGCTGAGGATAGGTATCTATCTATCCATCTATCTATCTATCTATCTATCTATCTATCTATCTATCTATCTATCTATCTATCTATCTATCTATCTATCTATCTATCTATCTATCTATCTATCTATCTATCTATCTATCTATCTATCTATCTATCTATCTATCTATCTATCTATCTATCTATCTATCTATCTATCTATCTATCTATCTATCTATCTATCTATCTATCTATCTATCTATCTATCTATCTATCTATCTATCTATCTATCTATCTATCTTCCTATCATTCTGTCTCCCTCTCTCTGTCTGTCTGTAGGGACCTCTACAGGTGTTGGGGTTGAAGAGAAGGTGTGTGATGGCAGTGAGGATATACAGCAGCTACAGACCCCCTACACAGATACATCCCAGCTGCGTGTCACTAACATGGTGTATAAAGCTGTTTATGCCATAGCACACGCCATCCACAGCATCGTTTGTGAAGAGAGAGAAAACTCCACTGTTTACTGTGACAATAACCTCCATGTGAAGCCAACACAGGTGAATGACAAGACAATAGTATAATGTTCTGATTGATATGTTTATTTAGACTACGTGTATGAAGGACATTACGGCTGGTTATGAAGTAACACTTCTGATAAACATATGAGTTAAATGAATGTTCTGTTTCACTCTCTCCCTCACTCCATCTCTCTCGACGCCTCTCTCCATCTCTCTTCACCTTTCTCCTTCTCTCTCATCCCCTCTCTCTCTCCCTTGACCTTCCAACCCCCAGGTCCTGGAGAGATTGAGGAGGGTGAACTTCTCTCGTAACGGGTACCAGGTGTCTTTCGATGCCAACGGGGACCCAGTGGCCACCTATGAGCTGGTCAACTGGCAGATACGGAAGAGTGGGAAGATGGAGTTTGTGACAGTGGGGCGCTATGATGGGTCTCTGCCTCCTGACCAGAGGTTTGACATCGAGAGGGAAATCACCTGGGTAAAGAACAGTACACAAGTACCTGTGTCAGTGTGCAGTGAGAGCTGTCCCCCAGGCACTCGTAAGGCTGTACAGAAAGGAAGGCCTGTATGCTGTTATGACTGTATCCAATGTGCAGAGGGAGAGATCAGTAATAACACAGGTAGGACTATAGGAACAGTTGGCATAAAATGTGTAGTAATTTCTATCACGGTTTACTAAGTAGTGGTTTATTCATATTACCAGCACTACAAAGGTAGTGCCTGTCAATCATGTTCCTGTTCATATTATATCATGTAAGCTGCACATTAATTCAACATTCTTTATTGTAATCTGCAGAAGTGCAGCATTGTGGGACATGTATTTGCAAATAAATAAAACCTAATTCTATTATTATTAACATTTAATGTCTGTTGTTTTGTCCTGGTCAGATTCTTCAGACTGTCTGATCTGTCCCGAGGAGTACTGGCCCAACGCTGAGAGAGACCTCTGTATCCTCAAACCTGTGGAGTTCCTGTCCTTCCACGAGGTTCTCGGAATCATCCTGACCACCTGCTCTGTGGGCGGGGCTTGTCTGGCCATCGCCACGGCAACCGTCTTCTACCGCCACCGAACTTCGGCCATCGTCAGGGCCAACAACTCTGAGCTGAGCTTCCTGCTGCTCTTCTCCTTGACTCTGTGTTTTCTGTGTTCTCTTACTTTCATTGGCCGGCCCTCTGAATGGTCCTGTATGCTGCGTCACACAGCGTTTGGGATCACCTTCGTCCTCTGCATCTCTTGTGTTCTGGGGAAAACAATAGTGGTGTTGATGGCCTTCAGGGCTACACTTCCAGGCAGTAATGTCATGAAATGGTTTGGTCCTCCACAGCAGAGATTGACTGTAGTGTCCTTCACGTTTGTCCAGGCTTTGATATGCACTCTGTGGTTGGTCCTGTCCCCTCCCTTCCCCATTAAAAACCTCACTACCTACAAGGAAAAGATCATTCTAGAGTGTAATGTGGGTTCAGCTATTGGTTTCTGGGCTGTGTTGGGCTATATAGGACTCCTGTCTCTCTTGTGCTTTGTGCTGGCTTTTCTGGCTCGGAAGCTGCCGGATAACTTCAATGAGGCCAAATTCATCACCTTCAGCATGCTCATATTCTGTGCAGTCTGGATCACCTTTATCCCAGCTTATGTCAGCTCTCCTGGGAAGTTTACTGTAGCTGTGGAGATCTTTGCCATCATCACCTCTAGCTTTGGGTTGTTCTTTCTATTATTTGTTCCTAAATGCTTTATTATTCTGTTCCGGCCAGAGAAGAACACCAAGAAACACCTCATGGAGAAGACATCCAATGATATACGTTATTAAGAAATGATTGATGGGAACAAACATTGTAACGTTCAGTTATATGGTTTATCATACAGTTAGGTAGGACTACTCTGACAGAGATGACCAACAATTTAGCAGGTGATCATTGGTAACATTGTAACTATTAACGTGTAACAGGGTCACTTTAAATATTCCAATGTTATGAGTGATTGTTCAAATCTAGAGTGTTAAAATCTGATTTGACCTGCTACATGATGTGATTAGCAGTAGTCTACAGAGTGGAACCACTTCCATGTTGTTGGAGAAAAGCTTTAACCTATATGAATTGATATAACATTGAAGTGAGTGTGTTCAATTGATATTGTAGTTCATCATAGTGTATATTATAATAGTATAGTATAATAAACATTTTCAGATATATTGGTGTCTTGTCAATGATTGCTTGGCCAGTCAATCCACATTTGTTCGATACCTTGTTTTTTATATTCTTTACATTTTATTAATTACAGATCACAAATATGCCAACCTTATTCACATTATTGCAAACCCTTCCACCCAGTGTCCAGTGATGATCTTCTCATGCTTACATCACCTACTAGAGCAGTTAATTAAGACACACACTGTTCAAGAAGCCAAATAGTTTCTAGTGCAATGTAGAGTACTTCAATTTAAAAAAATTTAACAAGTCATTTAACACCAAAATCTTATTTACAATTACAGACTACCCCAGCCAAACCCTAACATTGATGACGCTGGGCCAATTGTGCATCGCACTACGGGTCTCCCAATCACGGCCGGTTGTTATGCAGCCCGTAATCAAACCAGGGTCTGTAGTGACGCCTCTAGCACTGATATGCATTTCCTTTGACGGCTGCACCACTCTGGATCACAAGGACTGTAGTGGGCAGCAACCATTATGAGTTGTGGTTATGAGAAACACTTACCACTAAGTTGTTCTTTACTTGCAGTACCAGTCTAAAGTTTGAACACACCAACTCATTCAAGGGTTTTCTTCATTTCTATTATTTTCTGTAGAGTAATAATAATGACATCAAATCTATGAAATAACATGGATTCATGTAGTAATCAAAAAATTGTTAAACAAATCCAAAAATAATTTATATTTTAGATTCTTCAAAGTAGCTTGCCTTGATGACAGCTTTGCACACTCTTGGCATTCTCTCATCTAGCTTCACCTGGAATGCTTTTCCTACAGTCTTGAAGTAGTTCCCACATATGCTGAGCACTTGTTGGCTGCTTGAGCTGTGTTGGGTCATTGTCCTGTTGAAGAACGAATGATAGTCCCACTAAGCGCAAACCAGATGGGATGGTGTATTGCTGCAGATGCTGTGGTAGTCATGCTGGTTAAGTGTGCCTTGAATTTAAAAAAAAATCACAGACAGTGTCACCAGCAAAGCACGCCCACATCATCACACCTCCTCCTCCATGCTTCATGGTGGTAACCATAGATGTGGAGATCATCCATTCACTTACTCTGCATCTCACAAAGACAGTTGGAACCAAAAATCTCAAATTTGGACTCATCAGACCAAAGGACATATTTCCACCGGTCTAATGTCAATTGCTCGTATTTCTTGGCCAAAGTAAGTCTCTTTTTATTATTGGTGTCCTTAAGTAGTTGTTCCTTTGCTGAAAATTAATTCCACAAATGAACTTTTAACAAGGCACAATTGTTAATTGAAATGCATTCCAGGTGACTACCTCATGAAGCTGGTTGAGAGAATTCCAGTGTGTGCTACGTTGTCATCAAGAAAAAGGGTGGCTACTTTGAAGAATCTCAAATGTAAAATATATTTTGATTTGTTTAACACGTTTTTGGTTACTACGTGATTCCATACGTGTTATTTCATAGTTTTGATGTCTTCACTATTATTCTACAATGTAGAATGAGAAGGTGTGTCCAAACATCTGACTGGTACTGTATGTAATAACTTTAAATCTCAACTTTGATCATTTCTGGTTTTCCTGTTGTTTCCCTGTCATCCCTTTCTTAGTGTTTTCTTAGTGTTCCTCTCTGGTCTCAGTAAGATGATGTAACATTTAGGGACAAAGATGCACAGCAGCAGTCCAAAACTAGAGGCTAAGATGGCAAATATCTCCACAGCTACAGTGTACTTCCCAGGAGAGCTGACGTAGGCAGGGACGAAGGAGATCCATACAGCACAGAAGATCAGCATGCTGAAGGTGATGAGCTTGGCCTCGTTGAAGGTGTCAGGGAGTTTGCGTCCCAGGAAGGCTAAGAGGAGACAGAGAGAGGCCAGCAAGCCGATGTAGCCCAGCACCAAATAGAACCCTGGGGGCCAGGGCTCCTTACACTCCAGCACTACCATGCCAGTCAGACCCTGGTATGAAGAGTTCCTGAACGGGATGGAAGGAGCCATGGAGAGCCAGCCAGCACAGAGACACACCTAGGGGAAGGAGTGGAACAAAAAGTATCATGTGGCTGACCAACATGACAAACATCAAAAGATTATTTAGTAGGACTACTGTTTAATGAGTTCAACGGTTCTACCTGAGGTGCGGTGGAGCAGAGAATCAGTGTCCTCTGCTGGGAAGGTCCAAACAGTTTCATCAGAGCACTGGAGCCTGGTACAGTGGCCCTGAAGGCCAGCAGCACTACTATGGTCTTGACCAGGAGGCAGGAGAGGCAGAGCACAAAGCTAACCCCAAACGCTGCCTGGCGTAACCCACACGACCACGCAGAGGGACGCCCAATGAACAGCAGCGAGCACAAGAAGCAAAGCTTGAGTGACAGAAGAAGCAGGAAGCTCAGCTCTGAGTTGTTGGCCTTGACAACGGGCGTGGCCTGGAAACGGTGGAAGATAGCTGTGATGGTGGTTGTCGAGACAACACCCAGCAGGGAGAGTGACACCAGGATGATTCCCATGGTGTCATAGAAGGACAGGAAGTCTTCTATCCCAGCGACACACTTCACCCTGTCTCTGTCTGACCAGTAGAACTCAGGACATCTAGTGCAGTCTATAGAACCTGCATGGGAGGACACAATGCGCACACACATTGGTCTACATGAAAGTATATAGAAATAAGAGCACTACTTTCAAATCGTGGTGCGTTGTGTCACCGTGTGTGTACCTGTCTGGTTGCTGATCGCCCCAGCTGCACAGGGCAGGCAGTCGAAGCAGCAGGGAGGCTCTCCTGGACGACGGGCCTGTCTGCTGCCTGGAGGGCAGGGGGCACTGCACAGAGACACTGGCACCTGGGGAGAGATACAGGGCACAGTCACACACATAGGTCTTCCACTGTGCCTCTTAAATACTGCATAGGAGAGAACACTCTGATTCCACACAAAGGCCCCTCATTTACTTTAGTTCTAGTTAAGTCTTATTTGTGGAAAGTTGCATTTTTTTTTGCTTAAATGGAAACTACTCCATTCCACACCTCAGCTTCCAGTACAACCCACCTGTGATTGCCCTCCTATCCACACGATGGCGCTTTCGTCAATCTGCAATTGTTGGCTGAGGGGGGCAGAGCCGTCATAGCTTCCCACCTTCTGGAACTTGATATCTCCACTGCTGACCTTCTGCCAGTTAATAATGTCATAGAGGGGAACTGGCTCCCCGTTGGCATCAAAATGCACCTTTTCCCCAAACTGATTGGTGAAATTCACCCTCTTCAGGTGGTGTAAGAGCTGGAGGAAACCAGAGGGTGAGGGGAGGAGATAATGTCTTAAAAACATGTCACGTAGAAGGATTATTAAATATTACTGGAAATATATTAATAAATAATCATACTTACTTACTCTCTCTCTCACACACACACACACACACACCCTACCTGTCTGGGTGTAAAATATGTGCTGGTGTTACACTTCTCCTGAGCTTCTCCGTGTCCTGTAGGGTCACACTGTAGCAGCTGGTGTAGTGCGTGGGCTATAGCATACACTGCCTTATACACGTTATAGGAGATCCTGACCCGAGACACGTCAGAGTAGCTGCTCTCTGTGTCTCTCAGGTCTTCTGAACCAGTACATATATCAGTCAGCCAAGAACTCTTTGAGCTGCTGCCCGCCCCAAAATCCAACTTGCAGCCAAACAGTTCCTCCCAGAACATATTGATGTACTCAGACCCCGGTGTGGGCGAAGGCCTGACCTTCAGCAGGAAGTCCCCCAGGCCAGGGATACTGACTCCTGGGAAGGAGAAGCCCAGGGTGCCCTGTAGCAGTGGGTGGAACTGAGGGGAGGTGAGCAGGCTGGCCGTAACCCAGGCCTCGCTGGCAACCCACTGGAATCCTGTAATGTTTCTCTCTGCCAGCTGAGAACGAGGAATTATACCGTTGGTACGTTGCTTATCCACGTTCTCAGAGAGTTTCTACATTGTTTTATTTAGCACAATAAAACTAGAAGAAAGGAAGATAAATTAATCCAAATCAAGTAAATACCTGACAGAATATTTTAAAGAGAAGAACTCACCTCAGAGAGAAACTCCAGCAGCTGGCCCTCTGTAGCGAAGGCTACCACCACGCGAGCCCTGGAGCTCTGCAGGGTGTCGGCCATGGCACGTAGCCCAGCTGGGGAGGGTGAATTGGGGATGGTAAGGTGGAACGCCAGGCAGCCTCCCTGGTCCTTCAGCTGCTGGGTAAAGGCCTGGATGCCATAGCGACTGTAGTCGTCCGAGGTGCCCAGGATGCCAACCCAGCGCCAGCCGAAGTGGCTCACCAACTGGACTAAACCCCGAACCTAGGATGAGATAAAGAAGGATTAGACAGAGAGCATGGCATAAGAGAAATTATGGTGGGACATTTTCAGAGCAGCAAAAGCAATGTTTTGAGAGAAACATTTACCATAAACCTCATTGTAATCTGGCACCGTGATTAAATTTGATATTTTTTCTTTAGCAATTTGCATTATAAGGAGGTGATTATTTAACTGGAATTTAGTAAACTGAGCAATACATGAAGACATAAAAGTCCACTTAACACATTGCTTTTGCACTACTTATATCTAAAACTTTCTCATCGTCCTTCACACCTGGAACAGGTCACTGGGCACAGTCCGCAGGAACGAGGGGTAGGAGAGTTTATCTGTCAGACAGGTACAGGTCGCAAAGTAGCTCACCTGTGGAGAGAACAATATATTATACATGTTAAACTATCTATCTCTGTCTCTGTCTCTCTCTCACCAGTGGGATATTGAAGGGGCCTAGGGTGTGAGCCACAGCCCCTGTAGGGGTGGAGGAGGCTAGACCGACAACAGCAGGTACAGGGGCTCCAGCCAGGCACCCAGGCATCCTCTCCTCCACCCCCTTCTCTATGTGCTCCTCAGTCCTCTTCCCAGTGACCACGGAGAGCGCCCCTCTCAGGCTGGTGTGGACGTGGTCACAGCTGTCCAAGATTCTGTAGCCTAGCCTCACACCTGGCAGTAAGGTTGAGTTACGGTTAATCTCATCCACCGTAAACACCATGGTCATCATCCAACGGAAGGCTCTGTGGTCAAAACTACACAGAGAGGCAGGCAGAGAGAGACAGAGAGAGACAGACAGGGAAAGGGCGACAGAGAGGGAGACAGAGAGAGAGAGAGAGAGAGAGATACAGAGAGAGAGATGGAGAGGTAGAATGAGAGGGAGAAAGAGAGAGGGGCAGAGAGCGAGGCAGAGAGTGAGGCAGAGAGCGAGGCAGAAAGGGAGAGAGACAGAGACAGAGAGAGAGGCAGAGAGGGAGAGAGGGAGACAGAGTGAGAAAGGTTAAGAACAGCAGGAAGACTGTTTGAAAATATATTAATTCCGTGCTCTCGGCTAGATAAAAAATGTTCTCAACAGGAGAAAAGAACATCCCGCCGTAACAATCCTCTAATGTACCAAGCAGAACCCTTGCTTCACTCACCCGTTGCACTGTGTGTGTTGGGGCTTTGTCCTGTAGCTGTGCTCTGGCTCTAGGGCCAGGTAGTGGAGAGGGAACAGACCACCTATCACTACGTCCCCCTCAGACTGCAGCTCAGGCAGCTCACTGTCACCCAGACTCACACACCCTAGACCCAGACCAGCCCCAACCCTGGATCTGGACCCACCAGCTGTAGCCAGAGAGGTGGGGTAGAGCACCAGGAGGCTGAGCAGAACCCACAGATGTGTTCTGTTGGCTGCCTGACACAGTGTCAGGACCCAGAAGATACATATCCTGCTAGTTGTCTGTGGAGGTGCCTGCCGCAGTGTCCACTGTTGCTCCATGACGATGGGAGATGGAACAGATGATGCAAATTGGGATATCCCAAAAGACTGTTACCGCAATGTGGATAAAGCCAAGGACAACTTACCTGGCTGGCATGTAGACTGAGAGTGGGTGAGAGAGTGACACTATATATAGTTTATGTTAGAGAGGAGGGCTCCCTGTGATGTGTGTCAGATAGGTAGACGACCCGCCTTATGAAGGTAATCACATCTGCATCACTGGTTAAATCAGATGATTGACAGCAGGCGAGGCCAATCCGTGGGACACACACAGAACCAAAGAGCAGTGCTTGATGACTATCACACTCCAATAGAAGCCCTCATTGTGATGACACAAAATGCTGAACTGCAGGAAAGTACCAAGTCGTGTAATATCAGACTGCATGGAGACCACTAAACAGATAAGAGCTGAGAAGATACAGATTCACATTCATATCATTTAACACTCTGCAGTTTTTACTATTTCTACATTCCGTAAATGTACATTGTACAATGCAATGAAAGTAATCTCTCTGTAGTGAGATGGAGAGGGAGAGTTGCAGAGAGTCCGTGTTGTGAAAGGCAGACAGAGTAGACAGACTGAGCGCTGTCAGGGGAAAGGGCATTCAGCAGCATTGCTTCCACTAGATATCAGAGAGATAATCAGTGGGAAAAAACACACATGGGGGTGAGCACACACACGCGTGTGTTTCTGTGTGTGTGTGTGTGTGTGTGTGTGTGTGTGTGTGTGTGTGTGTGTGTGTGTGTGTGTCTGTGTGTGTGTGTGTCACAGAGAAGCTCAATTGAGATGTGTGAGGCTTTGTGTCCAGATATGTTCCCTGCAGGTGCAGATATGGATGGAGAGTGAGAGGGAGAGGGACAGTGAGAGGAAGAGATAGAGGGAGAGGGACAGGGACAGGAAGAGGGACAAGGAGAGGGACAGGGAGAGGGAGAGGAAGAGGGACAGTAAGAGGGAGAGGAAGATGAAGAGGGACAGGTACAGTGAGAGGGAGAGGAAGATGGACAGTGAGAGGGAGAGGAAGAGGGAGAAAAACAACTGTGACTGACACCTACAGGACACAGGGTGAAATAGTTTGGAGTTCATCAATATTTATGTCTCTGACACTCTCGTGTCTCATCACCAACCTGCAACCTCTGACCCCTTGCCACCCCTGCCACATGTCAAACATTTACGTTAACCTACAGTTTCACAGAGACCACTATAAAACAGAGGTAGAGCGAGAGAGAGAGATAGAGAGGAGAGAGAAAGAGAGAAAGAGAGAGAGAGAAAGAGAGAGAGAGAAAGGCCCCAGAACAGCCACACAATTAGACCCAACCAAATCATGAGAAAACAAAAAGATTATTTTTTATTTTTTGAAATTTTATTTCACCTTTATTTAACCAGGTAGGCTAGTTGAGAACAAGTTCTCATTTGCAACTGCGGCCTGGCCAAGATAAAGCATAGCAGTGTGAACAGACAACACAGTTACACATGGAGTAAACAATTAACAAGTCAATAACACAGTAGAAAAAAAAGAGAGTCTATATACATTGTGTGCAAAAGGCATGAGGAGGTAGGCGAATAATTACAATTTTGCAGAAATAGAAGACAGGCTATGTGCACACTGCCCACTAAATGAGGTGGAAACTGAGCTTCACTTCCTAACCTCCTGCGAAATGTATGACCATGTTAGAGACACATATTTCCCTCAGATTACACAGATCCACATATAATTTGAAAACAAATCACATATTGATAAACTCCCATATCTAGTAAGTGAAATACCAAATACTGTGTGCCATCATAGCAGCAAGATTTGTGACCTGTTGCAACAAGAACGGGTAACCAGTGAAGAACAAACACTGTTGTAAATACAACCCATATTTATGTTTATTTATTTTCCCTTTTGTACTTTAACTAGTTACATATGGTTAAAACACTGTATAAAGACATGGTATGACATTTATAGTTACATATGGTTAAAACACTGTATAAAGACATGGTATGACATTTATAGTTACATATGGTTAAAACACTGTATAAAGACATGGTATGACATTTATAGTTACATATGGTTAAAACACTGTATAAAGACATGGTATGACATTTATAGTTACATATGGTTAAAACACTGTATAAAGACATGGTATGACATTTATAGTTACATATGGTTAAAACACTGTATAAAGACATGGTATGACATTTATAGTTACATATGGTTAAAACACTGTATAAAGACATGGTATGACATTTATAGTTACATATGGTTAAAACACTGTATAAAGACATGACATTTATAGTTACATATGGTTAAAACACTGTATAAAGACATGGTATGACATTTATAGTTACATATGGTTAAAACACTGTATAAAGACATGGTATGACATTTATAGTTACATATGGTTAAAACACTGTATAAAGACATGGTATGACATTTATAGTTACATATGGTTAAAACACTGTATAAAGACATGGTATGACATTTATAGTTACATATGGTTAAAACACTGTATAAAGACATGGTATGACATTTATAGTTACATATGGTTAAAACACTGTATAAAGACATGGTATGACATTTATAGTTACATATGGTTAAAACACTGTATAAAGACATGGTATGACATTTATAGTTACATATGGTTAAAACACTGTATAAAGACATGGTATGACATTTATAGTTACATATGGTTAAAACACTGTATAAAGACATGGTATGACATTTGAAATGTCTCCATTCCTTTGAAACTTTTGTGAGTGTGATGTTTTTCATTTTCTTATTATATTTCACTTTTGTTTCTTGTATATTCATCTTGCTTTGGCAATGTTTCCCATGCCAATAAAGCCCTTTGAATTGAACTGAGAGAGGTAGAGACGAAGGACAGCCATAAGGGTCTAGATATATATATATACTTAAAGGCCCATTCACAACCACTCCACAGAGCTGCATAGGATTGTGTGTTGAGATCCAGCAGTCCTCTGCTCTGGTGATGGTGGTTCTCCAACGAGGCCTACTTGCTCCCTCTGGTGAATGAAGTGGTGAAATACATCGTTAGAGTGGGGTGGTTCTCCAACGACGTCTACCTGCTCCCATGCATGGCCCTGCATGGCCTACTGCAGAGAGGACCTTTCAGTGGTGGGATATATTCACACACATACACACACACACACACACACACACATACACATATATATGGCCTACTTGCTTCTAACGATGTATTTCATGTGCTTCTACACCTGCATTGCTTGCTGTTTGGGGTTTAGGCTGGGTTTCTGTACAGCACTTTGAGATATCAGCTGATGTACGAAGGGCTATATAAATACATTTGATTTGATTTATATATACAGTGGCTTGTGAAAGTATTCACCCCCTTGGCATTTTTGTTTTGTTGCCTTACAACCTGGAATTAACATTTATTTTGGGGGGTTTTTGTATCATTTGATTTACACAACATGCCTACCACTTTGATGATGCAAAATATGTTTTATTGTGAAACAAACAAGAAATAAGAAGAAAAAAACATAAAACTTGAGGGTGCGAAACTATTCACCCCCAAAGTCAATACTTTGTAGAGCCACCTTCTGCAGTGCTCCAGCTCCTTCAAGTTGGATGTGTTCCACTGGTGTACAGCAATCTTTAAGTCATTCCACAGATTCTCAATTGGATTGAGGTCTAGGCTTTGACTAGGCCATTCATGTTATGCGGAGCGACACAGGGGGACACAAGAGCAGACTCATATGAGGAAACAGGGATGAAATAACCAAAATATTTATTGTTACACAGGAAGATATGGAGTGCAGATCCGGGGAAGCTTGGATGAGTTGCAGAAAAAACAGATGTGGAGACTGAGTTTGGAGTTGGCTGAGTAGAACAGGGTAAACAGGTCCTGAGGGGAATCCAAGGTAGTGGTGGTGAGTAAAATCCAGATCAAGATAGTTGGATGGTGAGATGTGGAACAGGAGACAGGAGACAGGAGCCAGAGACAGAGCGGTAACTGCAATAAGAGGATAAACGTTGTCAGGCAGGGAAACAGGCACAGCAGAGTAACAGGATCTTGAGTAATCATAAATGGCTAAAATCATGAACTGACTGAGCAGAGATTACGATCTGGCAGAGTGGAAGTATCGGGACTGAGTATTTGTAGAGGTCTTGATTACGGAACGAGTTGCAGCTGGTAGGGATCTGCTCTGACTCCAGCACAACTGTCTCCAACCACACAATCACACAGAGAGGGAGAGAGAGAGTGTACAGAGGAAGTACCTGCAGGTCAAGAAGACACCGGATGAACACCAGAGCGTGTAGCAGGAGCAGATGTGACAATTCCAAGACATTTAAATGTTTAAACCACTCGAGTGTTGCTTTAGCAGAATGCTTCGGGTCATTGTCCTGCTGGAAGTTGAACCTCCGTCCCAGTCTCAAATCTCTGGAAGACTGAAACAGGTTTCCCTCAAGAATTTCCCTGTATTTACTGTAGCTCCCTCCATTATTCCTTCGATTCTGACCAATTTCCCAGTCCCTGCCGATGAAAAACATTCCAACAGCATGATGCTGCCACCACCATGCTTCACTGTGGGGATGGTTTCCTCGGAGTGATGAGAGGTGTTGGGTTTGCGCCAGACATAGCGTTTTCCTTGATGGCCAAAAAGCTCAATTTTAGTCTCATCTGACCAGTGTACCTTCTTCCATATGTTTGGGAAGTTTCCCACATGCCTTTTGGCAAACACCGAACATGTTTGCTTTTTTTTTGTCTTTAAGCAATGGCTTTTTCTGGCCACTCTTCCATAAAGCCCAGCGCTGTGGTGTACGGCTTAAATTGGTCCTATGGACAGATACTCCAATCTCCACTGTGGAACTTTGCAGCTCCTTCAGGGTTATCTTTGGTCTCTTTGTTGCCTCTCTGATTAACTTCTCTAGAGTAGGGGGCAGCATTCAGAATTTTGGATGAAAAACATGCCCAAAGTAAACTGCCTGCTACTCGGGCCCAGAAGATATGATATGCAATATAATTTGTAGATTTGGATAGAAAACACTCTAGAAAACACTCGAATAGTGTCTGTGAGTATAACAGAACTGATTTGGCAGGCGAAAACCTGAGAAGAATCCATTCAGGAAGTAGGATTTTTTGGGGTTTTGTAGTTTTCTATTCAATGCCAGTACAGTATCCATTGACGTAGGACTCAAATTGCAGTTTCTATTCCTTCTGTCAACAGTCTTTAGAAATTGTTTCAGACTTGTATTCTGAAAAATGAGGGAGTAAGAGCAGTCTGAATGAGTGGACCCTGCATTGTCACAGAGCTTTTTCATGTGTGCGACCGAGAGAGTGCCTTTCTTGTTTACCTTTTATATTGACAACGTTATTGTCCAGTTGAAATATTATCGATTATTTAGGCTAAAAACAACCTGAGGATTGAATATAAACATCGTTTGACACGCAATTGTAAATGAGAACTTGTTCTCAACTTGCCTACCTGGTTAAATAAAGGTGAAATAAATAAATAAATAAAAATGTTTTTATGAATTTTACAGATACAATTTAGATTTTTTTTTGTCTGCCTGTTGTGACTGCGTTTGAGCCTGTGGATTACTGAATAAAACTTGCAAACAAAACAGAGATTTTTGGATATAAAGAGAGACTTTATTGAACAAAAGGAACATTTATTGAATAAATGAATGTCTTCTGAGTGCAACCATATGAAGATCATCAAAGGTAAGTGATTCATTTGATCTCTATTTCTGACTTGTGTAACTCTTCTACTTGGCTGGTTACTGTAATGATTTGTCTGCTGGGCGATGTTCTCAAATAATTGTAAGGTATGCTTTCACCATAAAGCATTTTTTAAATCTGACACCGTGGTTGGATTCACAAGAAGTTCATCTTTAAACCTATGCAAAATAGGTTGTATCTTTTCTGAATTTCTATAATGAGTATTTCTGTATTTGAATTTGGCGCTCTGCAATCTCACTGGAATGATGGCCAGGTGGGACGCGTCCCACATACCCTAGAGAGGTTTTAATTAATGCCCTCCTTGCCTGGTCCGTGAGTTTTGGTGGGCGGTTCTCTCTTGGCAGGCTTGTTGTGGTAGCATATTCTTTCGATTTTTTAATAATGGATTTAATGGTGCTCCGTGGGATGTTCAGAGTTTGGGCTATTTTATTTCAAACTGAACCCTGATCTGTACTTCTCCACAACTTTGCCCCTGACCTGTCTGGAGAGCTCCTTGGTCTTCATAGTGCCACTTGCTTGGTGGTTCCCCTTGCTTAGTGGTGTTGCAGACTCCGGGGCCTTTCAGAACAGGTGTATATATATTGAGAATATGTGACAGATCATGTGACACTTAGATTGCACACAGGTGGACTTTATTAACTAATAATGTGACTTCTGACAGTAATTGTATTGCACCAGATCTTACAGTATGTATTCACTACAAAGAGGGTAATACATACAGTATGTATTACTACTAACACATACAGTATGTATTACTACTAACACATACAGTATGTATTACTACTAGCACATACAGTATGTATACAGTATGTATTACTAACTACATACAGTATGTATTACTACTAACACATACAGTATGTATTACTACTAACACATACAGTATGTATTACTACTAACACATACAGTATGTATTACTACTAGCACATGCAGTATGTATTACTACTAACACATACAGTATGTATTACTACTTACACATACAGTATGTATTACTACTAACACATACAGTATTACTACTAGAACATACAGTATGTATTACTACTAACACATACAGTATGTATTACTACTAACACATACAGTATGTATTACTACTAACACATACAGTATTACTACTAGCACATACATTATGTATTACTACTAACACATACAGTATGTATTACTACTAGCACATACAGTATGTATTACTACTAACACATACAGTATGTATTACTACTAACACATACAGTATTACTACTAGCACATACAGTATGTATTACTACTAGCACATACAGTATGTATTACTACTAACACATACAGTATGTATTACTACTAGCACATACAGTATGTATTACTACTAGCACATACAGTATGTATTACTACTAGCACATACAGTATGTATTACTACTAGCACATACAGTATGTATTACTACTAACACATACAGTATGTATTACTACTAACACATACAGTATGTATTACTACTAACACATACAGTATGTATTACTACTAACACATACAGTATGTATTACTACTAACACATACAGTATGTATTACTACTAGCACATACAGTATGTATTACTACTAACACATACAGTATGTATTACTACTAGCACATACAGTATTACTACTAACACATACAGTATGTATTACAACTAACACATACAGTGTGTATTACTACTAGCACATACAGTATTACTACTAACACATACAGTATGTATTACTACTAGCACATACAGTATGTATTACTACTAACACATACAGTATGTATTACTACTAACACATACAGTATGTATTACTACTAGCACATACAGTATGTATTACTACTAGCACATACAGTATGTATTACTACTAACACATACAGTATGTATTACTACTAGCACATACAGTATGTATTACTACTAGCACATACAGTATGTATTACTACTAACACATACAGTATGTATTACTACTAGCACATACAGTATTACTACTAACACATACAGTATGTATTACTACTAACACATACAGTATGTATTACTACTAGCACATACAGTATTACTACTAACACATACAGTATGTATTACTACTAGCACATACAGTATGTATTACTACTAACACATACAGTATGTATTACTACTAGCACATACAGTATGTATTACTACTAGCACATACAGTATGTATTACTACTAGCACATACAGTATGTATTACTACTAGCACATACAGTATGTATTACTACTAACACATGCAGATTGTATTACTACTAACACATACTTTAGGTATTACTACTAACACATACAGTATGTATTACTACTAGCACATACAGTATGTATTACTACTAGCACATACAGTATGTATTACTACTAGCACATACAGTATGTATTACTACTAACACATACAGTATGTATTACTACTAGCACATACAGTATGTATTACTACTAGCACATACAGTATGTATTACTACTAACACATACAGTATGTATTACTACTAGCACATACAGTATGTATTACTACTAGCACATACAGTATGTATTACTACTAGCACATACAGTATGTATTACTACTAGCACATACAGTATGTATTACTACTAACACATACAGTATGTATTACTACTAGTATGTATTACTACTAGCACATACAGTATGTATTACTACTAGCACATACAGTATGTATTACTACTAGCACATACAGTATGTATTACTACTAGCACATACAGTATGTATTACTACTAGCACATACAGTATGTATTACTACTAGCACATACAGTATGTATTACTACTAGCACATACAGTATGTATTACTACTAGCACATACAGTATGTATTACTACTAACACATACAGTATGTATTACTACTAACACATACAGTATGTATTACTACTAGCACATACAGTATGTATTACTACTAACACATACAGTATGTATTACTACTAGCACATACAGTATGTATTACTACTAGCACATACAGTATGTATTACTACTAGCACATACAGTATGTATTACTACTAGCACATACAGTATGTATTACTACTAGCACATACAGTATGTATTACTACTAGCACATACAGTATGTATTACTACTAGCACATACAGTATGTATTACTACTAACACATACAGTATGTATTACTACTAGCACATACAGTATGTATTACTACTAGCACATACAGTATGTATTACTACTAGCACATACAGTATGTATTACTACTAGCACATACAGTATGTATTACTACTAACACATACAGTATGTATTACTACTAGCACATACAGTATGTATTACTACTAGCACATACAGTATGTATTACTACTAGCACATACAGTATGTATTACTACTAGCACATACAGTATGTATTACTACTAGCACATACAGTATGTATTACTACTAGCACATACAGTATGTATTACTACTAGCACATACAGTATGTATTACTACTAGCACATACAGTATGTATTACTACTAGCACATACAGTATGTATTACTACTAGCACATACAGTATGTATTACTACTAACACATACAGTATGTATTACTACTAGCACATACAGTATGTATTACTACTAGCACATACAGTATGTATTACTACTAGCACATACAGTATGTATTACTACTAGCACATACAGTATGTATTACTACTAGCACATACAGTATGTATTACTACTAGCACATACAGTATGTATTACTACTAACACATACAGTATGTATTACTACTAGCACATACAGTATGTATTACTACTAGCACATACAGTATGTATTACTACTAGCACATACAGTATGTATTACTACTAGCACATACAGTATGTATTACTACTAGCACATACAGTATGTATTACTACTAGCACATACAGTATGTATTACTACTAGCACATACAGTATGTATTACTACTAGCACATACAGTATGTATTACTACTAGCACATACAGTATGTATTACTACTAGCACATACAGTATGTATTACTACTAACACATACAGTATGTATTACTACTAGCACATACAGTATGTATTACTACTAACACATACAGTATGTATTAATACTAACACATACAGTATGTATTACTACTAGCACATACAGTATGTATTACTACTACTAACACATACAGTATGTATTACTACTAACACATACAGTATGTATTACTACTAGCACATACAGTATGTATTACTACTAGCACATACAGTATGTATTACTACTAACACATACAGTATGTATTACTACTAACACATACAGTATGTATTACTACTAGCACATACAGTATGTATTAATACTAACACATACAGTATGTATTACTACTAGCACATACAGTATGTATTACTACTAACACATACAGTATGTATTACTACTAACACATACAGTATGTATTACTACTAGCACATACAGTATGTATTACTACTAACACATACAGTATGTATTACTACTAACACATACAGTATGTATTACTACTAACACATACAGTATGTATTACTACTAGCACATACAGTATGTATTACTACTAGCACATACAGTATGTATTACTACTAGCACATACAGTATGTATTACTACTAACACATACAGTATGTATTACTACTAACACATACAGTATGTATTACTACTAGCACATACAGTATGTATTACTACTAGCACATACAGTATGTATTACTACTACACATACAGTATGTATTACACATACAGTATGTATTACTACTAGCACATACAGTATGTATTACTACTAGCACATACAGTATGTATTACTACTAACACATACAGTATGTATTACTACTAGCACATACAGTATGTATTACTACTAACACATACAGTATGTATTACTACTAACACATACAGTATGTATTACTACTAGCACATACAGTATGTATTACTACTACTAGCACATACAGTATGTATTACTACTAGCACATACAGTATGTATTACTACTAGCACATACAGTATGTATTACTACTAACACATACAGTATGTATTACTACTAACACATACAGTATGTATTACTACTAACACATACAGTATGTATTACTACTAGCACATACAGTATGTATTACTACTAACACATACAGTATGTATTACTACTAGCACATACAGTATGTATTACTACTAGCACATACAGTATGTATTACTACTAGCACATACAGTATGTATTACTACTAACACATACAGTATGTATTACTACTAACACATACAGTATGTATTACTACTAACACATACAGTATGTATTACTACTAGCACATACAGTATGTATTACTACTAACACATACAGTATGTATTACTACTAGCACATACAGTATGTATTACTACTAACACATACAGTATGTATTACTACTAGCACATACAGTATGTATTACTACTAACACATACAGTATGTATTACTACTAACACATACAGTATGTATTACTACTAACACATACAGTATGTATTACTACTAGCACATACAGTATGTATTACTACTAACACATACAGTATGTATTACTACTAACACATACAGTATGTATTACTACTAGCACATACAGTATTACTACTAACACATACAGTATGTATTACTACTAACACATACAGTATGTATTACTACTAACACATACAGTATTACTACTAACACATACAGTATGTATTACTACTAACACATACAGTATGTATTACTACTAGCACATACAGTATGTATTACAGTATGTATTAACACATACAGTATGTATTACTACTAACACATACAGTATGTATTACTACTAGCACATACAGTATTACTACTAACACATACAGTATGTATTACTACTAACACATACAGTATGTATTACTACTAGCACATACAGTATTACTACTAACACATACAGTATGTATTACTACTAGCACATACAGTATGTATTACTACTAACACATACAGTATGTATTACTACTAACACATACAGTATGTATTACTACTAACACATACAGTATGTATTACTACTAACACATACAGTATGTATTACTACTAGCACATACAGTATGTATTACTACTAACACATACAGTATGTATTACTACTAGCACATACAGTATGTATTACTACTAGCACATACAGTATGTATTACTACTAACACATACAGTATGTATTACTACTAGCACATACAGTATTACTACTAACACATACAGTATGTATTACTACTAACACATACAGTATGTATTACTACTACTAACACATACAGTATGTATTACTAGTATGTATTACTACTAGCACATACAGTATGTATTACTACTAGCACATACAGTATGTATTACTACTAGCACATACAGTATGTATTACTACTAACACATACAGTATGTATTACTACTAGCACATACAGTATGTATTACTACTAACACATACAGTATGTATTACTACTAGCACATACAGTATGTATTACTACTAACACATACAGTATGTATTACTACTAGCACATACAGTATGTATTACTACTAGCACATACAGTATGTATTACTACTAGCACATACAGTATGTATTACTACTAGCACATACAGTATGTACTAACACATACAGTATGTATTACTACTAACACATACAGTATGTATTACTACTAACACATACAGTATGTATTACTACTAACACATACAGTATGTATTACTACTAACACATACAGTATGTATTACTACTAGCACATACAGTATGTATTACTACTAACACATACAGTATGTATTACTACTAACACATACAGTATGTATTACTACTAACACATACAGTATGTATTACTACTAGCACATACAGTATTACTACTAGCACATACAGTATGTATTACTACTAACACATACAGTATGTATTACTACTAGCACATACAGTATTACTACTAACACATACAGTATGTACTACTAACTACAGTATGTATTACACACATACAGTATGTATTACTACTAACACATACAGTATGTATTACTACTAGCACATACAGTATGTATTACTACTAACACATACAGTATGTATTACTACTAACACATACAGTATGTATTACTACTAGCACATACAGTATTACTACTAACACATACAGTATGTATTACTACTAACACATACAGTATGTATTACTACTAGCACATACAGTATTACTACTAGCACATACAGTATGTATTACTACTAGCACATACAGTATGTATTACTACTAACACATACAGTATGTATTACTACTAACACATACAGTATGTATTACTACTAACACATACAGTATGTATTACTACTAACACATACAGTATGTATTACTACTAACACATACAGTATGTATTACTACTAACACATACAGTATGTATTACTACTAACACATACAGTATGTATTACTACTAGCACATACAGTATGTATTACTACTAACACATACAGTATGTATTACTACTAACACATACAGTATGTATTACTACTAACACATACAGTATGTATTACTACTAGCACATACAGTATGTATTACTACTAACACATACAGTATGTATTACTACTAACACATACAGTATGTATTACTACTAACACATACAGTATGTATTACTACTAGCACATACAGTATGTATTACTACTAGCACATACAGTATGTATTACTACTAACACATACAGTATGTATTACTACTAGCACATACAGTATGTATTACTACTAGCACATACAGTATGTATTACTACTAGCACATACAGTATGTATTACTACTAGCACATACAGTATGTATTACTACTAGCACATACAGTATGTATTACTACTAGCACATACAGTATGTATTACTACTAGCACATACAGTATGTATTACTACTAGCACATACAGTATGTATTACTACTAACACATACAGTATGTATTACTACTAACACATACAGTATGTATTACTACTAACACATACAGTATGTATTACTACTAACACATACAGTATGTATTACTACTAACACATACAGTATGTATTACTACTAGCACATACAGTATGTATTACTACTAACACATACAGTATGTATTACTACTAACACATACAGTATGTATTACTACTAGCACATACAGTATGTATTACTACTAACACATACAGTATGTATTACTACTAGCACATACAGTATGTATTACTACTAACACATACAGTATGTATTACTACTAGCACATACAGTATGTACTTACTACTAACACATACAGTATGTACTACTAACACATACAGTATGTATTACTACTAACACATACAGTATGTATTACTACTAACACATACAGTATGTATTACTACTAACACATACAGTATGTATTACTACTAGCACATACAGTATGTATTACTACTAGTACATACAGTATGTATTACTACTAGCACATACAGTATGTATTACTACTAGTACATACAGTATGTATTACTACTAGCACATACAGTATGTATTACTACTAGTACATACAGTATGTATTACTACTAACACATACAGTATGTATTACTACTAACACATACAGTATGTATTACTACTAACACATACAGTATGTATTACTACTAACACATACAGTATGTATTACTACTAACACATACAGTATGTATTACTACTAACACATACAGTATGTATTACTACTAGCACATACAGTATGTATTACTACTAGCACATACAGTATGTATTACTACTAACACATACAGTATGTATTACTACTAACACATACAGTATGTATTACTACTAACACATACAGTATGTATTACTACTAACACATACAGTATGTATTACTACTAACACATACAGTATGTATTACTACTAACACATACAGTATGTATTACTACTAACACATACAGTATGTATTACTACTAGCACATACAGTATGTATTACTACTTACACATACAGTATGTATTACTACTAGCACATACAGTATGTATTACTACTAACACATACAGTATGTATTACTACTAGCACATACAGTATGTATTACTACTAGCACATACAGTATGTAGTACTACTAACACATACAGTATGTAGTACTACTAGCACATACAGTATGTATTACTACTAGCACATACAGTATGTATTACTACTAACACATACAGTATGTATTACTACTAACACATACAGTATGTATTACTACTAGCACATACAGTATGTATTACTACTAGCACATACAGTATGTATTACTACTAACACATACAGTATGTATTACTACTAACACATACAGTATGTATTACTACTAGCACATACAGTATGTATTACTACTAACACATACAGTATGTATTACTACTAACACATACAGTATGTATTACTACTAACACATACAGTATGTATTACTACTAACACATACAGTATGTATTACTACTAACACATACAGTATGTATTACTACTAGCACATACAGTATGTATTACTACTAACACATACAGTATGTATTACTACTAGCACATACAGTATGTATTACTACTAACACATACAGTATGTATTACTACTAGCACATACAGTATGTATTACTACTAACACATACAGTATGTATTACTACTAACACATACAGTATGTATTACTACTAGCACATACAGTATGTATTACTACTAGCACATACAGTATGTATTACTACTAACACATACAGTATGTATTACTACTAACACATACAGTATGTATTACTACTAACACATACAGTATGTATTACTACTAACACATACAGTATGTATTACTACTAACACATACAGTATGTATTACTACTAACACATACAGTATGTATTACTACTAGCACATACAGTATTACTACTAACACATACAGTATTACTACTAACACATACAGTATGTATTACTACTAGCACATACAGTATTACTACTAACACATACAGTATTACTACTAACACATACAGTATGTATTACTACTAACACATACAGTATGTATTACTACTAGCACATACAGTATTACTACTAACACATACAGTATGTATTACTACTAGCACATACAGTATGTATTACTACTAACACATACAGTATGTATTACTACTAACACATACAGTATGTATTACTACAGTACAGTGTATTACTACTAGCACATACAGTATGTATTACTACTAACACATACAGTATGTATTACTACTAACACATACAGTATTACTACTAACACAT
Source organism: Oncorhynchus tshawytscha (assembly GCF_018296145.1). Lineage (NCBI taxonomy): Eukaryota > Metazoa > Chordata > Actinopteri > Salmoniformes > Salmonidae > Oncorhynchus > Oncorhynchus tshawytscha. The sequence goes on along the minus strand of NC_056442.1, from coordinate 54,212,452 downwards.
ACAGTATTACTACTATACACACATACAGTATGTATTACTACTAACACATACAGTATGTATTACTACTAACACATACAGTATGTATTACTACTAGCACATACAGTATTACTACTAACACATACAGTATGTATTACTACTAGCACATACAGTATGTATTACTACTAACACATACAGTATGTATTACTACTAACACATACAGTATGTATTACTACTAACACATACAGTATGTATTACTACTAACACATACAGTATGTATTACTACTAACACATACAGTATGTATTACTACTAACACATACAGTATGTATTACTACTAACACATACAGTATGTATTACTACTAACACATACAGTATGTATTACTACTAACACATACAGTATGTATTACTACTAGCACATACAGTATGTATTACTACTAACACATACAGTATGTATTACTACTAGCACATACAGTATGTATTACTACTAACACATACAGTATTACTACTAGCACATACAGTATGTATTACTACTAACACATACAGTATTACTACTAACACATACAGTATGTATTACTACTAGCACATACAGTATGTATTACTACTAACACATACAGTATGTATTACACATACTAACACATACAGTATGTATTACTACTAGCACATACAGTATGTATTACTACTAACACATACAGTATGTACAGTATGTATTACTACTAACACATACAGTATGTATTACTACTAACACATACAGTATGTATTACTACTAACACATACAGTATGTATTACTACTAGCACATACAGTATGTACTTACACATACAGTATGTACACATACAGTACAGTATTACTACTAACACATACAGTATGTATTACTACTAACACATACAGTATGTACTACTACACATACAGTATGTATTACTACTAGCACATACAGTATGTATTACTACTAGCACATACAGTATGTATTACTACTAACACATACAGTATGTATTACTACTAACACATACAGTATGTATTACTACTAACACATACAGTATGTATTACTAACACATACAGTATGTATTACTACACATACAGTATGTATTACTACTAACACATACAGTATGTACACTACTAACACATACAGTATGTATTACTACTAACACATACAGTATGTATTACTACTAACTACTATGCACATACAGTATGTATTACTACTAGCACATACAGTATGTATTACTACTAACACATACAGTATGTATTACTACTAACACATACAGTATGTATTACTACTAGCACATACAGTATGTATTACTACTAACACATACAGTATGTATTACTACTAACACATACAGTATGTATTACTACTAACACATACAGTATGTATTACTACTAACACATACAGTATGTATTACTACTAACACATACAGTATGTATTACTACTAACACATACAGTATGTATTACTACTAGCACATACAGTATTACTACTAACACATACAGTATGTATTACTACTAACACATACAGTATGTATTACTACTAGCACATACAGTATTACTACTAACACATACAGTATTACTACTAACACATACAGTATGTATTACTACTAACACATACAGTATGTATTACTACTAGCACATACAGTATGTATTACTACTAGCACATACAGTATGTATTACTACTAACACATACAGTATGTATTACTACTAACACATACAGTATGTATTACTACTAGCACATACAGTATGTATTACTACTAACACATACAGTATGTATTACTACTAACACATACAGTATGTATTACTACTAGCACATACAGTATGTATTACTGTAACACATACAGTATGTATTACTACTAACACATACAGTATGTATTACTACTAGCACATACAGTATGTATTACTAACACATACAGTATGTATTACTACTAGCACATACAGTATGTATGTATTACTACTAGCACATACAGTATGTATTACTACTAGCACATGTATTACTACTAGCACATACAGTACAGTATGTATTACTACTAGCACATACAGTATTATTACTACTAGCACATACAGTATTACTACTAACACATACAGTATGTATTACTACTACACATACAGTATGTACTACTACTACACATACAGTATTACTACTAACACATACAGTATGTATTACTACTAACACATACAGTATGTATACTAGTACAGTATGTATTACTACTAAGTATGTATTACTACTACACATACAGTATGTATTACTACTAGCACATACAGTATGTATTACTACTAACACATACAGTATGTATTACTACTAGCACATACAGTATGTATTACTACTAACACATACAGTATGTATTACTACTAACACATACAGTATGTATTACTACTAGCACATACAGTATGTATTACTACTAACACATACAGTATGTATTACTACTAGCACATACAGTATTACTACTAACACATACAGTATGTATTACTACTAACACATACAGTATGTATTACTACTAGCACATACAGTATTACTACTAACACATACAGTATGTATTACTACTAGCACATACAGTATTACTACTAACACATACAGTATTACTACTAACACATACAGTATTACTACTAACACATACAGTATTACTACTAACACATACAGTATTACTACTAACACATACAGTATGTATTACTACTAGCACATACAGTATGTATTACTACTAGCACATACAGTATGTATTACTACTAGCACATACAGTATGTATTACTACGAGCACATACAGTATGTATTACTACTCACACATACAGTATGTATTACTACTAGCACATACAGTATGTATTACTACTAGCACATACAGTATGTATTACTACGAGCACATACAGTATGTATTACTACTAACACATACAGTATGTATTACTACTAGCACATACAGTATGTATTACTACTAGCACATACAGTATGTATTACTACTAACACATACAGTATGTATTACTACTAACACATACAGTATTACTACTAACACATACAGTATGTATTACTACTAGCACATACAGTATTACTACTAACACATACAGTATGTATTACTACTAACACATACAGTATGTATTACTACTAGCACATACAGTATTACTACTAACACATACAGTATGTATTACTACTAACACATACAGTATGTATTACTACTAGCACATACAGTATTACTACTAACACATACAGTATGTATTACTACTAACACATACAGTATGTATTACTACTAACACATACAGTATGTATTACTACTAACACATACAGTATGTATTACTACTAACACATACAGTATGTATTACTACTAACACATACAGTATTACTACTAACACCCACCACTTTTCCTTTTTTTATTGTTTATTTTTTGAAACAAGTCATTTTTTCCATTTCACTTCACCAGTTTGGACTATTTTGTGTCTGTCCATTACATGAAATCCAAATAAAATTCCATTTAAATTACAGGTTGTAATGCAACAAAATAGGACAAACACCCAGGGGGATGTATACTTTTGCAAGGCCCTGTACACACACAGGTAGAGACGGAAACTGTGCTAACAGTTTCCTTATGTTTACTGTTTTCTTTGTCAAGGTCCCCTGACTATATACTATCTTTCTCAATATCCACTCCCTTTCTTACCTCCTTCCCTACATCTCCCCATCTCTCCCTCCTTCCTTCCATCCCTCCATCCCTCCGTCCCTCCATCCCCCTCATCTGGTCAGCTGGGAGCGTTCAGGCTGTGGTCGACTAATCAGCCCCCGCAGGAACAGAGCTCACACCGGACGAGAATACAATATTCTGTAACTTTGAGTCACAAAAGGTCATTTGAAAAGTGAAATAACATATTTCACGACTGCAAAAGCTAAAGTGTAAAACATTGGAGAGCAAATAAGCAATACATTTGGGTGTATAAACGTAGGTATATAGATGTAGATGTATAAATGTGTGTGTATACTGTAAATATGGGCGTATAAAAGTTTGCTATTCCCTCTCACCGTCGCCCCTATAGCCCCTCCCACCCCCAATCAGTGTGCAGAGAGAGCCGCCTCCCAGGCACCCTTATAGCCCCTCCCCCAATCAGTGTGCAGAGAGAGCTGTCTCCCAGGCACCCTTATAGCCCCCAATCAGTGTGCAGAGAGAGCTGTCTCCCAGGCACCCTTATAGCCCCCCCCAATCAGTGTGCAGAGAGAGCCGCCTCACAGGCACCCTTATAGCCCCCCCAATCAGTGTGCAGAGAGAGCCGCCTCCCAGGCACCCTTATAGCCCCTCCCCCCAATCAGTGTGCAGAGAGAGCTGTCTCCCAGGCACCCTTATAGCCCCCCCCCAATCAGTGTGCAGAGAGAGCTGTCTCCCAGTGCAGAGAGAGCTGTCTCCCAGGCACCCTAGCCCCTCCCCCAATCAGTGTGCAGAGAGAGCTGTCTCCCAGGCACCCTTATAGCCCCCCCCCCAGTGTGCAGAGAGCTGTCTCCCAATCAATGTGCAGAGAGAGCTGTCTCCCAGGCACCCTTATAGCCCCCCCAGTGTGCAGAGAGAGCTGTCTCCCAGGCAATCAGTGTGCAGAGAGAGCTGTCTCCCAGGCACCCTGTGCAGAGAGAGCTGTCTCCCAGGCACCCTTATAGCCCCCAGGCACCCTTATAGCCCCCCCCCCGAATCAGTGTGCAGAGAGAGCTGTCTCCCAGGCACCCTAGCCCCTCCCCCAATCATAGCCTCCCAGGCACCCTTATAGCCCCCAATCAGTGTGCAGAGAGAGCTGTCTCCCAGGCACCCTTATAGCCCCCCCCGAATCAGTGTGCAGATGTCTCCCAGTGCCCCTCCCCCAATCAGTGTGCAGAGAGAGCTGTCTCCCAGGCACCCTTATAGCCCCTCCCACCCCCAATCAGTGTGCAGAGAGAGCCGCCTCCCAGGCACCCATGTAGCCCCCGCCCCACCCCCGATCAGTGTGCAGTGAAAGCTGTCTCCCAGGCACCCATGTAGCCCCCCCCCCCCGATCAGTGTGCAGTGAGAGCTGTCTCCCAGGCACCCATGTAGCCCCCCACCCCGATCAGTGTGCAGAGAGAGCTGTCTCCCAGGCACCCATGTGGAAGCAGGAGCCTGTCTGCTGAATGCATCCTCTGTGCTGAGGGGGAGGTCAGCAACACTCCAGGTCAGTGAACTGAATATCATTTGAAGAATTTCTGGGTAGCTTTGGGTCTGTGGAAAAGGTTTTCCAAATGATCTTTGTCTCTGTCTTTCTGTCAAACTTGGCCGAGTGTTTCTGATCTTGTTGCTAGGAGCCCTCATCTGTACAGTGGTCCTCGGGAATCTTCACCCGCTACCGGAACACACCTGTTGTCAAGGCCAATAACTCTGAGCTGAGCTTCCTGCTTCTGCTGTCACTCAAACTCTACTGTTCGTTGGTCGGCCCCGGCTATGGACGTGTCAGCTGAGGCACGCAGCGTTTGGTATCAACTTTGTTCTCTGTGTCTCCTGTATAATGGTGAAGCCCACAGTGGCGCTGGCTGTGTTTAGGATCACTAACCCCGGGGCGAGTTCAGCTTAGCAGCATAGAAGAACAGTCCTGGTTCTCACAGCCCGGCTGGTCTTAGCTTCTCCAACTCCACACAAAAACACACACTACCATAATGATAAGATTGTATATGAGTTTGTGGTGGGGACAATAGCAGGGTTAGGAGCGTTGCTAGGCTACATCGGCTGTTCGGCCTAAAGTGTTACATCAATCTGCTGAGGCCAGAGAGGAACACCAAGAAGGCTCTGATGGTCCGGGCCACAACTAATACATAGGGAGAATTTTCTTTCAATTCCTTTATTCTTCGAATCCTCTTTCCTTCTTTTCAAAACCCATTGGATGAGAAGGTCATTGGGCCGGGGCATCTGACCCTCTCATCCAATGGATTTGAGAAGGAGAGTGAGGAGAGAGGACACAAGTAATCAAGGAAATTAAATTGAGATTCTCACAATGGCGTATGTAATACCATACCAATAGTCTACAGTGGAATCCTCTCCTTGTCTCCTTTAGCTGACAAGGTAAAGATATGTCTTTCTGCCCCTGAACAAGGCAGTTAACACACTGTTTCTAGGCTGTCATTGTAAATAAGAATTTGTTCTTAACTGACTTGCCAAGTTCAATAAAGGTTGAAATAAAAATAAAAGTTCCTCTCTCCACTGAACTGAAATATGACCACTAGGTGGAAGTATTATGCCTGCTAGGTATTTGCTTGTCACTCTTTCAACATAAATAAAGGATAATAGTATAGTAAGTATAGTAACAGAGTATGATGGTCTCAAATTGTTTTAAGTAGCTCTTTTTCCTTCTCCAACATTCTATTTCTTTCACGCCAAGATAGTTTCCACTTCTGTCAGAAAAGGAAAGAAGAACCTTTTAACGTTTTGAGTTTGATGACGAGAAAGCTATTTCATTTTTTATTTTGTCAGTACCCTAGTGATGTGTAGTGATCTACTATTGATTATAATTATGTTCTGTGATTAAATATCAATCAGATTAATACATGATTAAGTTATTTGGGCTGTTAAGTAGGCTTTTGATTTCATCTGTATACGTGTGTGGCTTTAATCTTCATTATCCCTGATGAGTGGATCCCTGATGAGTGGATTTCGGCATACATTTTTTTTTAATCAATCAATTAATTAAAGAATGAAACAGCATAACATTCCTGCTCCCTCTAAAGGGTTCTGCTTCCATATTCATTCATTCATCCATGAATGAATTATTAATCAAAGTCAATTTTTTTATTAAATGAAACATTCTGACTTCAAAGGGGCTGCTTGAATGTGTTTTTATTGAACCTTAGCAAAGATTTATGTAATTAAAAACAGTCTCATACGGGAAGAGAATTACACACTTCATAAAATGTGAAAGGAATTAACATTTTTATTAACGTACCTAATTTAAATGGCTTGGTGTGTGTTTTCAGAACTGGCTTTCAGGTGAGAAATGGAATTCATTCAAGTCTATTGATGATGGTCTGAAAAGTTTGTGTCCATCAACTTGTTTAGGTCTGAAAAGTTTGTGTCCATCAACTTGTTTAGGTCTGAAAAGTTTGTGTCCATCAACTTGTTTAGGTCTGAAAAGTTTGTGTCCATCAACTTGTTTAGGTCTGAAAAGTTTGTGTCCATCAACTTGTTTAGGTCTGAAAAGTTTGTGTCCATCAACTTGTTTAGGTCTGAAAAGTTTGTGTCCATCAACTTGTTTAGGTATTGTCTGAAAAGTTTGTGTCCATCAACTTGTTTAGGTCTGAAAAGTTTGTGTCCATCAACTTGTTTAGGTCTGAAAAGTTTGTGTCCATCAACTTGTTTAGGTCTGAAAAGTTTGTGTCCATCAACTTGTTTAGGTCTGAAAAGTTTGTGTCCATCAACTTGTTTAGGTCTGAAAAGTTTGTGCTAGTGGGTTTTATACAATGTCTTTATTTGTTCTGTTTAACCATACATGTGATTAACTAAACACATTGAAGACTATACTCTATTATAAACTGGTTGGTTCGAGCCCTGAATGCTGATTGGCCGAAAGCTGTGGTATATCAGACCGTATACCACGGGTATGACAAAAATGTATTTTTACTGCTCTAATTACATTGGTAATTATAATAGCAATAAGGCACCTCGGGGGTTTGTGGCATATGGCAAATATACAAAGGCTAATGGTTGTGTCCTAGTACTCCATGTTGTGTTGTGCCTAAGAACAGCCCTTAATCGTGGAATATTGGCCATATACCACACCCTCTCGGTCCTGATTGTTTAATTATATACTGTGTTTCTTGGTGGTTTCTAATTGGACATCATGTGTTTCTTGGTGGTTTCTAATTGGACATCATGTGTTTCTTGGTGGTTTCTAATTGGACGTCATGTGTTTCTTGGTGGTTTCTAATTGGACATCATGTGTTTCTTGGTGGTTTCTAATTGGACATCATGTGTTTCTTGGTGGTTTCTAATTGGACATCATGTGTTTCTTGGTGGTTTCTAATTGGACATCATGTGTTTCTTGGTGGTTTCTAATTGGACGTCATGTGTTTCTTGGTGGTTTCTAATTGGACATCATGTGTTTCTTGGTGGTTTCTAATTGGACATCATGTGTTTCTTGGTGGTTTCTAATTGGACATCATGTGTTTCTTGGTGGTTTCTAATTGGACATCATGTGTTTCTTGGTGGTTTCTAATTGGACATCATGTGTTTCTTGGTGGTTTCTAATTGGACATCATGTGTTTCTTGGTGGTTTCTAATTGGACATCATGTGTTTCTTGGTGGTTTCTAATTGGACATCATGTGTTTCTTGGTGGTTTCTAATTGGACATCATGTGTTTCTTGGTGGTTTCTAATTGGACATCATGTGTTTCTTGGTGGTTTCTAATTGGACATCATGTGTTTCTTGGTGGTTTCTAATTGGACATCATGTGTTTCTTGGTGGTTTCTAATTGGACATCATGTGTTTCTTGGTGGTTTCTAATTGGACATCATGTGTTTCTTGGTGGTTTCTAATTGGACATCATGTGTTTCTTGGTGGTTTCTAATTGGACATCATGTGTTTCTTGGTGGTTTCTATTTGTCCATCATGTGTTTCTTGGTGTTTCTCTCTGGTCTCAGGAGGATGATGAAACACTTTGGAGCAAACAGACAGAACAGCAGCCCAAAGCTGGATGCTAAGATGGCGAATATCTCCACCGCATCTGCGTACTTCCCAGGAGAGCTGATGTAGGCAGGGACGAAGGAGATCCATACAGCACAGAAGATCAGCATGCTGAAGGTGATAAACTTGGCCTCGTTGAAGTTGTCAGGGAGTTTCCTGGCCAGGAAGGCTAAGAGGAGACAGAGAGAGGCCAGCAAGCCGATGTAGCCCAGCACCAGAGAGAAGCCGGCCACAGAGCCCATCTCACATTCCAGAATGACCTTAGACCCCTTGAGGCCTAGGTCACGGTAAGGCAGGGGAGGACATATCGACAACCACACGGCGCAGATGATCACCTGCGTTTACAAACACAATTACAAACTCATCTTTACTCATCTTATACAGTAAAATACTGATTCATTCAATTAGGTGACTTGAAGTTATTTCAATATTAAAGCTCTCACCTGAACACTGGTAAAGAGGAAGACACTCCCTCTCTGCTGCACAGGTCCAAACCACCTCATCAGCTGCCCAGCACCGGGCCTGGCTGAGCGGAACGCAGCCAGAACCACGATGGTCTTGACAAGGAGGCAGGAGAGACAGAGCACAAAGATGACCCCAAACGCCGCCTGGCGGATCTGACACGCCCACACCGAGGGACGCCCAATGAACACCAACGAACACAGGAAGCAGAGCTTGAGTGACAGGAGAAGCAGGAAACTCAGCTCTGAGTTGTTGGCCCGCACCTGGATTGAGAAGAATGGTTAGACATACATGATACCATAGAAGAGTTCTCCATTTTATCCCGATGTAGCACTGTATCAAAGCTCTTACCAGAGGAGTGTGGCGGTGGTACACAAAGAGCATAAACACAGCCGCCGTTGCCACAGCGCCGCACACGGCAACAGTGGTCAGAGTGACGCCCATGGTGTCGTTGAAGGAGAGGAACTCGAGCTGACGAGGGATGCAGGCCGTCCGATTGCCGTTGGACCAGAACTCCAGAGGACAGCGGTCACATTGTAGAGAGCCTGGGAGATTGAACACGTTACAATGATAATTGAAAAGCATAAATTACTTATTCAGTCTAATTAAGTCTTAATTAAAGTAGAATATTTTATTCGAGAGAGATCAGGTCAATAACGGCTAATTAAGAACGCCCTTTCATTGTTTAAAATTATATTCTACCCCAACATCACAGTTCACTGACCTGTGGTGTTGCTGACCTCTCCCTCAGCACAGGAGATGCAGTCGAAGCAGCAGACAGGCTCCCCTTTCTTCCTGGCTACACGGGTGCCTGGGGAACAGCTGTCACTGCACACTGACACAGGCACCTGTACATGCCATGAAATGAATTTCAATTGAACAAAACCTTTCAGTTCATGTTTTAAAAATGGTCTTTCTTACCATATTAGATCCTGCGTTCCACTGGATGGCTGATTGGTCGATGAGGATATTGGACCCTTCTACTCGGCCAATCGTGACAAGTTTGAGCAACCCCTGTGGCGTGGCCTGCCAGTTCACAAGGTCGTAGACAGCAGGGACATCCGCGCCCTGGAAGTAAAACGGCTCCCCAAGTGGAGTGGTGAAGTTAACCTGGTTCAGGTGCTGCAACAGCTTGGAGGAGAGGAGACACAAACATTACCATTACACTGTTAATATGATGTAATAACTAAAAACCAGGGTAGGGTAGGTTACTTTCTAAATGTAATCTGTTACAGTTACTAGTTACATGTCCAAAAATTGTAATCAGTAATGTAACTTGTGGATTACCCAAACTCAGTAATGTAATCTGATTTACTTTCCCCTTAAGAGGTATTGGTGCTTTGCTGGTGACTGTCTGTGATGTATTTACAGTTCAAGACACACTTAACCAGCATTCTGCAGCGATACGCCATCCCATCTGGTTTGCGCTTAGTGGGACTATCATTTGTTTTTCAGCAGGACAATGACCCAACACACATCCAGGCTGTGTAAGGGCTATTTGACCAAGGAGAGTGATGGAGTGCTGCAACAGATGGCCTGGCCTCCACAATCACCCAACCTCAACCCAATTGAGATGGTTTTGGATGAGTTTGACCACAGAGTTAAGGAAAAGCAGCCAACGGGTCCTTAGCTTATATGGGAACTCCGTCAAGACTGTTGGAAAAGCATTCCAGGTGAAGCTGGTTGAGAGAATGTCAAGAGTGTGGAAAGCTGTCATCAAGGCAAAGGGTGGCTACTTTGAAGAATCAAACATCTAAAATATATTTTGATATGTTAAACCCTTTTTTGGTTACTTCATGATTCCATATGTGTCATGTCATAGTGTTGATGTCTTCAATATCATTCTACAATCTGGAAAATAGTAAAAATAAAGAAAAACCATTGAATGAGAAGGAGTGCCCAAACTTTTGACTGGTACTGTATATAAATGATGTATATGTCAAAAAATGGATGTAGCAAGGGCTGCCCAACCCTCTTCCTGGAGATCTACTGTCCTGTAGGTTTTCAGTCCAACCCTCTTCCTGGAGATCTACTGTCCTGTAGGTTTTCAGCCCAACCCTCTTCCTGGAGATCTACTGTCCTGTAGGTTTTCAGCCCAACCCTCTTCCTGGAGATCTACTGTCCTGTAGGTTTTCAGCCCAACCCTCTTCCTGGAGATCTACTGTCCTGTAGGTTTTCAGCCCAACCCTCTTCCTGGAGATCTACTGTCCTGTAGGTTTTCAGCCCAACCCTCTTCCTGGAGATCTACTGTCCTGTAGGTTTTCAGCCCAACCCTCTTCCTGGAGATCTACTGTCCTGTAGGTTTTCAGCCCAACCCTCTTCCTGGTGATCTACTGTCTTGCAGGTTTTCAGTCCAACCCTCTTCCTGGTGATCTACTGTCCTGTAGGTTTTCAGCCCAACCCTCTTCCTGGAGATCTACTGTCCTGTAGGTTTTCAGCCCAACCCTCTTCCTGGAGATCTACTGTCCTGTAGGTTTTCAGCCCAACCCTCTTCCTGGAGATCTACTGTCCTGTAGGTTTTCAGTCCAACCCTCTTCCTGGAGATCTACTGTCCTGTAGGTTTTCAGTCCAACCCTCTTCCTGGAGATCTACTGTCCTGTAGGTTATCACTCCAACCCTCTACCTGGTGATCTACTGTCCTGTAGGTTTTCAGTCCAACCCTCTTCCTGGAGATCTACTGTCCTGTAGGTTTTCAGCCCAACCCTCTTCCTGGAGATCTACTGTCCTGTAGGTTTTCAGTCCAACCCTCTACCTGGTGATCTACTGTCCTGTGGGTTTTCAGTCCAACCCTAATTTAGCATATCTGATTCAGCTAGTTAAGGTCTTGTTGAGAAGCTAATTAGTAGAATCAGGTGTGTTAAATTAGGGTTGGACTGAAAACCCACAGGACCGTAAGATCTCCAGGAACAGGGTTGGGAAGCCCTGAACTACAGATTGAAGTCTATCAAAAGTGTATGAGTTTGAGCTTTCGTCAAATAGGTGTCATGGATTCTCCCGGTACTGCTGCTCATGCCATGCACCAGTTCCGGAGGTCTACGTCACCGGCCTCTAGACGTCACTGAACTGGACTCATTTACTTTCCCATTCCCCCCTGATTAGTAATTGTAAATATGTGCCCTCTGTTCACCATTTTCTTTTCAGTTATTGTTTCCTTGTCCAATGGTGTCGTGAGTACCTGAGCTTTGGTTGTTGCAGCTTTCGTGCTGCGTGTATTGTGTCCTTGTCATTACGGGTCTCATCCAATGTATTGTTATGTGTGATGTTATTACGGGTCTCATCCAATGTATTGTTATGTGTGATGTTATTACGGGTCTCATCCAATGTATTGTTATGTGTGATGTCATTACGGGTCTCATCCAATGTATTGTTATGTGTGATGTCATTACGGGTCTCATCCAATGTATTGTTATGTGTGATGTCATTACGGGTCTCATCCAATGTATTGTTATGTGTGATGTTATTACGGGTCTCATCCTGTGTGATGTTATTACGGGTCTCATCCTGTGTGATGTTATTACGGGTCTCATCCAATGTATTGTTATGTGTGATGTCATTACGGGTCTCATCCAATGTATTGTTATGTGTGATGTCATTACGGGTCTCATCCAATGTGATGTTATTACGTGTCTCGTCCCGTGTGTTGTTATTACGGGTCTCGTCCTGTGTGATGTCATTACGGGTCTCATCCAATGTGATGTTATTACGTGTCTCGTCCCGTGTGATGTTATTACGGGTCTCGTCCTGTGTGATGTTATTACGGGTCTCGTCCTGTGTGATGTTATTACGTGTCTCGTCCCATGTGTTGTTATTACGGGTCTCGTCCCGTGTGATGTTATTACGGGTCTCGTCCCGTGTGATGTTATTACGGGTCTCGTCCTGTGTGATGTTATTACGGGTCTCGTCCTGTGTGATGTTATTATGGGTCTCGTCCTGTGTGATGTTATTACGGGTCTCGTCCTGTGTGATGTTATTACGGGTCTCGTCCCGTGTGTTGTTATTACGGGTCTCGTCCTGTGTGATGTTATTACGGGTCTCGTCCTGTGTGATGTTATTACGGGTCTCGTCCCGTGTGATGTTATTACGGGTCTCGTCCTGTGTGATGTTATTACGGGTCTCGTCCTGTGTGATGTTATTACGGGTCTCGTCCTGTGTGATGTTATTATGGGTCCCGTGTGTGATGTTATTACGGGTCTCGTCCTGTGTGATGTTATTACGGGTCTCGTCCTGTGTGATGTTATTACGGGTCTCGTCCTGTGTGATGTTATTACGGGTCTCGTCCTGTGTGATGTTATTACGGGTCTCATCCTGTGTGATGTTATTACGGGTCTCGTCCTGTGTGATGTTATTATGTGTCTCGTCCTGTGTGATGTTATTACGGGTCTCGTCCTGTGTGATGTTATTACGTGTCTCGTCCCGTGTGATGTTATTACGTGTCTCGTCCTGTGTGATGTTATTATGGGTCTCGTCCTGTGTGATGTTATTACGGGTCTCGTCCCTGTGTGATGTTATTACGGGTCTCGTCCTGTGTGATGTTATTACGGGTCTCGTCCTGTGTGATGTTATTAAGGGTCTCGTCCTGTGTGATGTTATTACGGGTCTCGTCCTGTGTGATGTTATTACGGGTCTCGTCCTGTGTGATGTTATTACGGGTCTCGTCCTGTGTGATGTTATTACGTGTCTCGTCCTGTGTGATGTTATTACGGGTCTCGTCCTGTGTGATGTTATTACGGGTCTCGTCCTGTGTGATGTTATTACGTGTCTCGTCCTGTGTATTTATTAGAGGTTTAGCTCTTTAGTTTAAGTTACATCCCTGTTTTTGTGTACGTGTCTGTTTTGGGCTTCGTCCCCGTGCCTTTTCATGGCATGTTGTATTTTTGCATGGCGTATTAAAACCCCCTGTTACGAATTCCTGCGCCTGTCTCCAATCCTTTATACAATGTTACATTAGACATAGGAATTGTAGCTGGATGTAGCTGTTGCAAGAGTGCATTTTTCACAGGATGTCCCACTGGTTTCAGAAACAATGATTGATCAGGCAGCTTAAACTTCTTGAATTCAATCATTATCGGGTTCAAATACACATTTAGATTTGTGAACAGCCGTCCACAACAACCACAATCCGTAAGGCGCAAATAGCTAAATGAGAGAGCAGCAGTGTGATTCACATCAATGCACTACGTAAATATCAGTAATAAGTGATATCCGTATCGCTGTAGACTTCATTTCAACTTGCGACTTTTTTTCCCATGCTGGATTGAACGTTATTGAGAAACCAGAGAAGTGTCAAAGACTTTTTTTCAGCCAACATCATTTAGGAATTTAAAAGTAATCTTCAAGGTAATTGATTTGATTTGATTGTCTAGTTTATCAAAAGTATCTGTAATCTGATTACAATATATGTAGCTGGTAACAGACATGTATCTGGTAACAGACATGTAGCTGGTAACAGACATGTATCTGGTAACAGACATGTAGCTGGTAACAGACATGTAGCTGGTAACAGACATGTATATCAAATTACATTTAATCCATTACTCCCCAACCATTCTCGAAACATATCCCCAAAGCAACTATTAAGTGGACATGAATATTTAATTATATTAATTATCATTTGCATAAGCAATTCTACTGAACATGCAATAGATGTGTGTGTACCTCTGCTGGGCTGATCTTGTAAGGAGGGGAGCAGGTGAAGCTGTTACCCCAGGAAGGGCTGTCTCTCTGGGGGCAGGACAGCAGGCTGTGGAGGGCGTGGGCTGCAGCATACACAGCCAGATACACATTATAGGTTATTCTCAGCTGAGAGGTGTCTGTGAAAGGGCTCTGCACCATCTCCAGAGTCTCTGCCCCACTGCAGGAGGCCAGGCGTAAACGGGAGGTACTGGAGGTGGGAGGAGGGGGATGTGGTAGTGACTCCGAGGGGGTTGGAGGAAGGGGAGAGGGGAGCAGAGACGTGTCGTGTCCATGTGCTACTCCAGGGCTACACCCAAACTCCGTTTCCCAGAGTTCCTTCAACAGGACGTCTCTGGGGCGACGAGAGGGGTGGAGACTTCGAAGGTGGGCTTCAAAGCCAGGCATAGGTGCACTACGGATAGCCACACCCACGACGCCCCGAGCGACGTTAAAGAGGGCGGGGTTCCGTAGCAGTTGTCCGCTGGTGCTCCATGCCTCACTGGCCAGGAACTGCCTGTCCGTCACGTTTCTCCTCCCCAGCTCCAGGAGTAACGCCCCTATGTCAGTGTACCAGAGGAAGACTAGGATGACCCGCGCTGTCGAGGCCTGGACCGTGTCTGCTGCTCGCTCCACATCCCTCACCAGGTTCGCCCGGTTGAGGGTCTCAAAGAACGCCAGGCACACCCCCGTCCCCCGAACCGCCGCCTCAAACACCTGGGGATCAAATATGAGCGTGACAAATAATCAAAATACTGATGTCGAAGTTCAAAATAAAATACAGCAGGATGCAGTATTAGAAATACCATCATTTTCCTTGCAATTTTTTAGTATGTAAATTCTACAATTTGACCAAGAATTAATAAAGTCAAAGTCAAAAGTCAAAGTTAATATAGAGAAACATATAATTAACTAAATAATAATACGTAAATCAACAGATAAGTGTCTTCAATAAAGAAGAGCAGCAACCAACAACAAAATGAAAAGATAAAGATAAACCTGTACGGCCTGACGACCGTAGTCATTGTCTGCAGCGATAGCCCCGACCCAGGTCCATCCCAAGAGCCAGGTGAGCCGGGCCATGGTGAGGGCTTGGTAGACATCACTGGGGATGGTCCTGAAGAAGTTAGGGAACTCCTGTCTGTCACTGAGACAGCCACAGCTGGCCTGGTAACTGATCTGAGGACAATACCATTAAATCAATCATTTCTCACTGAATACTAGACCAGCTGAATTATAATTAATTAAAGCATAATGGCAATCTTTCTAGGTATGTATTTCCTGGTTGTAGAAAGAGACTGAGGGCATATCATCACAATAACATCAATCACATTTTAATGAAGTACTAAATTACCCTCTTAAAATGTCTCAGTAAATACTAGACATTCTGAAATATGATGAATTAAGCAATATGGTAATGTTTCTAGCCACAGTATTTCCTGGTTGTGTAGAGAGAGAGAGAGAGAGACTGACCACAGGCACAGAGAGGGGCCCCAGGGTCCTGGCCAGGACGATGGCCTGAGTGGACGATGCATCACCAATGACCAGAGGAACGTGGGAGTCGCTTGATGGCCATGCTGGACAGGATACACATAACATTTTAACATGATTCTATAATCAGAACGACATGATAACATATATGACCTATTTGCTATTCATTTAGTGTAGGATCTTCACAATATTAATGGCTATTTGGCAAATACTTTTCAATAGATATTAATTTTAGGTTAAAATCACATTTGAGGTTAGAAAGCTCTGTAGATTCACATCTAAGGCTCCCCCCTGACACCAAGGCCAGTGCCCCTCGCAAGCTCCAGGGGTGCTGACCACAGCTGTCCAGGACACGGTAGCCCAGCCGGACTCCCGGCAGCAGGAAGGGGTTACGGTTAATCTCATCCACTGCAAACACCAGTGCATGCATCCATCTCAACGGTTCCTCCTGGAAACTGAGAACAGGGATGTGAGATGAGAAGGTAAACAGAGATAGAGTGAGAGATAGAAAGACAGGGAGAAAGAGAGAGAGAGAGAGGGAGAGAGAGAGGGAGAGAGAGAGAGAGTGAGAGAGAGGGAGAGAGAGAGGGCGAGAGAGATAGAGGGAGAGAGAGGGAGAGAGAGAGAGGGAGAGAGAGGGAGAGAGAGAGAGAGAGAGAGAGAGAGAGAGAGAGAGAGAGAGAGAGAGAGAGAGAGAGAGAGAGAGAGAGAGAGAGCGATGACAGAGCAAAATTCAACATGTGTAAATGAGCATGGTGTAACCTTGTAATCAGATTAATGTGATTGATCATGAGGAGAAACAACATTCAACCTTAATAAACAGCACTAAAAAAACTGATTTAATGTTGAACATCAATCTTATCCGTCTAAACTGAGAATCAAGTTGACAACGGAAAAATACCACACTATAACATCAAGATTATTTAAGTGTTTTGCATTTTCAAGAAATATGCCTTCTCTCATTGTACTCAGATAGAGAGAGAACTGTGCTAAACATCTGAGGAGAAAACAATGGCACTTTAAGCAAATAAGTTAGACAAAAAAACAAAGATCATTATTAAATGTTAATTGTTTTTGCAGACAATTTGTTAACATCAGATTTGAAATTGATTGCAAAAAATGATGAACATTTCATTGATCACGATTCTGTGTAAAACAAAAGCAAAAGGAACATTTTCCATTTCAGTACCGTGAAACGGGACGCAGTGGAAGGACAAAACACCTTCTGAAGAGAACAACATTCAGATCAAATCATTACACGAAAGAAAAAAAAGTTTTCAAATGAAGGAAAAGTACCCCTGCTAAAAAGAAATGCTGTTATAAAATAAAATAAATAAAAAAGGACTCATCAAAAGAATAAACAAAGATAGAATTTCACATCCTTTGAAAAGAAAGTCACAAGAAAAGGTCAAAGTGCGATTAAACAGAACAGAAATAACCAAAGGAACTTACTTGACACAGGACTGCAGGTTAGGGTGTTGGCTGAAGCTCAGGTCTGGAGCAGGGGGGAGGTTATGGATAGGGAAGACAGCCCCGATCACCACATCACCTTCCTGGGATAGACCAAGGTCATCCAGACCGACCGAATGGTCCCGCCGTGAACACACAGTTGCCTGAGCCATCCCTACCCCAACCCTGACCAGCCAGGGCAGTAGCAGGGGAATGGCCTGTGTCAGCCAGGTGAACCAGGGGGACATGGGGAAGCTCCTCTGGACACACAGGCAGGCAGGAAGTTGACCAGACCAGACCAAAACCACCCCCAATGCCGTTTCTATATACTGGTAAAAACATGAAACGCTACAGCACAGTGATATTGATCAAACGTACAGATGAGTTACAAGAGTGTGAAGATTATGATCATAAATCCTCCGTGTCTAAACATCCAGCCTGTTAACTGACTTTCTCCCTGCTAAGATGTAGCACAGATCAGCCTAAGTGGTTCTCCGTCAGGTGAAGACAAGCTTGAGCTGTTTGGGCAGTCAACAACAAGTCTCTATCTCCCAGCATTGGGTCTGACAGCAGCCTTCCCTGATCTGGCCCAGTGGAGGATAAGGGAGGTTATTTATAATGACCAGAGATCATAGAGAATACATGGAGTCAACAAGATGACACACTAAGAACCTAAATCGCAGGCCTCCTGAGTGTTGCTGTTAGTGGCAACAGCTTGACACAGAAAGATAAGTAAGGGAGACAGGGGGACTTGTTATTTTGAACAATATGTTTTTTGAGGATTTAGATGGTCGCAGGTGTGCTATTTCTCATCTGAATTACTGCTCATTTCACAAGAAATGACATCCTATTATCTACCCATTAGCCACACACAGCAAGATACAATAACACAGAGGGAGGGGGGGCTGTGTTTGTGAGTGTGTTGTGTGTACATACCATGGCAAGAGAACTTGTATACCTCAGTAGTTGCAACCTCGTTAAACAATTAAAAGAGTGTGAGAGAGACCGCTGGAGAGAAAGATTGTGGAATATAAAGACTAAGAGAGAAGAGAATACACAATCAAGATAGAAAATAGAGGACAAACAGACACAATTGGCGTGTAAAAAAGTTTCAGAATTTTATTCCATCGGTAGGAAAATGCTCACATGAATGTTCTGAGGGACCATAACAAAGAAAAACGATGGTTTTAACACTGAAAAGAAGAATGAAATCACGCAGCCTGATCCAGCCCAAAGGCCTCATCTACCTAGTCCACTGTGTTTCTGTTCTTGGAAACATTTGACTGAAGAAATAAAAATGTAATAACCAGACACCAACATGGTTTTTTTCTTCTTTTTTTTTTTTGTTGCAATCTGTATTAAAGTAATTATTTAAAAAATAAAAGCATTTCAACTCAAAAAAGTATGTGATAGTGTTTAAAATCGTAGAAAGCGAGAAGTCCGAGCAAGCAAGTCTATGTACTGTATTGTACTATATGGTACTGTCTATGTATTGTATTGTACTATATGGTACTGTCTATGTATTGTATTGTACTATATGGTACTGTCTATGTATTGTATTGTACTGTCTATGTACTGTATTGTACTTATTGTACTGTCTATGTATTGTATTGTACTTATTGTACTGTCTATGTATTGTATTGTACTTATTGTACTGTCTATGTACTGTATTGTACTTATTGTACTGTCTATGTATTGTATTGTACTTATTGTACTGTCTATGTATTGTATTGTACTGTCTATGTACTGTATTGTACTGTCTATGTACTGTATTGTACTATATGGTACTGTCTATGTATTGTATTGTACTATATGGTACTGTCTATGTATTGTATTGTACTATATGGTACTGTCTATGTATTGTATTGTACTATATGGTACTGTCTATGTATTGTATTGTACTATATGGTACTGTCTATGTATTGTATTGTACTATATGGTACTGTCTATGTATTGTATTGTACTGTCTATGTACTGTATTGTACTGTCTATGTACTGTATTGTACTATATGGTACTGTCTATGTATTGTATTGTACTATATGGTACTGTCTATGTATTGTATTGTACTATATGGTACTGTCTATGTACTGTATTGTACTATATGGTACTGTCTATGTATTGTATTGTACTATATGGTACTGTCTATGTATTGTATTGTACTATATGGTACTGTCTATGTATTGTATTGTACTGTCTATGTACTGTATTGTACTGTCTATGTACTGTATTGTACTATATGGTACTGTCTATGTATTGTATTGTACTGTCTATGTACTGTATTGTACTGTCTATGTACTGTATTGTACTGTCTACATACTGTATTGTACTCTCTATGTACTGTATTGTACTGTCTACATACTGTATTGTACTCTCTATGTACTGTATTGTACTGTATTGCACATTTTATGTATACTGTATGTACTGTATTGTACTAATTATGTATTGTATTGTACAGTCTATGTACTGCATTGTACTTATTGTACTGTCTATGTACTGTATTTTACTGTCTATGTACTATATTTTACTGTCTATGTACTGTATTGTACTGTATTGCACATTTTATGTATACTGTATGTACTGTATTGTTCTGTCAATGTACTGTATTGTACTGTATATGTACAGCATTGTACTGTCTATGTATTGTATTGTACTGTATGGTACTGTCTATGTATTGTATTGTACTGTCTATGTATTGTATTGTACTGTATGGTACTGTCTATGTATTGTATTGTACTGTCTATGTACTGTATTGTACTGTATGGTACTATGTATTGTATTGTACTGTCTATGTACTGTATTGTACTCTCTATGTACTGTATTGTTCTCTCTATGTATTGTATTGTACTGTCTATGTACTGTATTGTACTGTATGGTACTGTCTATGTACTGTATTGTACTGTATTGTACTGTCTATGTACTGTATTGTACTGTCTACATACTGTATTGTTCTCTCTATGTACTGTATTGTACTGTCTATGTACTGTATTGTACTGTATGGTACTGTCTATGTACTGTATTGTACTGTATGGTACTGTCTATGTATTGTATTGTACTGTCTATGTACTGTATTGTACTCTCTATGTACTGTCTATGTATTGTATTGTACTGTCTATGTACTGTATTGTACTGTATTGTACTGTCTACATACTGTATTGTTCTCTCTATGTACTGTATTGTACTGTCTATGTACTGTATTGTACTGTCTATGTACTGTATTGTACTGTATGGTACTGTCTATGTATTGTATTGTACTGTCTATGTACTGTATTGTACTGTATGGTACTATGTATTGTATTGTACTGTCTATGTACTGTATTGTACTGTCTATGTATTGTATTGTTCTCTCTATGTATTGTATTGTACTGTCTATGTACTGTATTGTACTGTATGGTACTGTCTATGTATTGTATTGTACTGTATTGTACTGTCTACATACTGTATTGTTCTCTCTATGTACTGTATGGTACTGTCTATGTATTGTATTGTACTGTCTATGTACTGTATTGTACTGTATTGTACTGTCTACATACTGTATTGTTCTCTCTATGTACTGTATGGTACTGTCTATGTATTGTATTGTACTGTCTATGTACTGTATTGTACTGTATGGTACTGTCTATGTATTGTACTGTCTACATACTGTATTGTACTGTCTACATACTGTATTGTACTCTCTATGTACTGTATTTCATCCAATCCCACTATTACTTGTTCTGTACAAAGACAGTAGTGCACTGTGATGTCTACAGATCGATGCATAGTCATGCTGGACATGTCCACGTTTAACATGCAGAAAACAGCTGTACCGTCAACTAAATAACACCACCGTCCATTAAAACGAATTTACAGTATGAATATTTACAAACAACACACTGAGAGGAGAAAGGAAGACTTGAGGAAGCTCTCTGATGAAACAGATCACACTCCTTAAAAGTGCTTCACATTGGTTGAATCAACGTTGTTTACACGTCATTTCAACTAAATGACGTTGAACCAACGTGGAAGAGACGTTGAATTGACGTCTGTGCCCAGCGGGCCTCTGATAATACCAATACATATTTAAAATGTACACACACCAAGACAACACTTCCCTTCAGAGTAAAACACATTTAGAAAGTTTCAAATTTTTTGCTTCATTGTAGGTGGAGTTAGCTTGAACAGGAAGTAGAATTACAAGGAACAGGCAGGACAGGAAACAGGTACAATCAAAGTAGGAAGTGGTTCACAGTCTGTTCCAAATTACATTCACAGACAAAATGTCAGACCCAATCAGGTAGTTAACTTTATACCTGTATTACTGGACAGACCAATCAGGTAGTTAACTTTATACCTGTATTACTGGACAGACCAATCAGGTAGTTAACTTTATACCTGTATTACTGGACAGACCAACCAGGTAGTTAACTTTATACCTGTATTACTGGACAGACCAATCAGGTAGTTAACTTTATACCTGTATTACTGGACAGACCAACCAGGTAGTTAACTTTATACCTGTATTACTGGACAGACCAATCAGGTAGTTAACTTTATACCTGTATTACTGGACAGACCAATCAGGTAGTTAACTTTATACCTGTATTACTGGACAGACCAACCAGGTAGTTAACTTTATACCTGTATTACTGGACAGACCAATCAGGTAGTTAACTTTATACCTGTATTACTGGACAGACCAATCAGGTAGTTAACTTTATACCTGTATTACTGGACAGACCAATCAGGTAGTTAACTTTATACCTGTATTACTGGACAGACCAACCAGGATATATATTTGAGTTTTTTCTCGGTTATAAGCAGGAAGCTGATTTTCTGTGTTCTGGAAGTACATTATGCATCATTCCTGATAACCAGGAAGTGGGTTCAGAGTCTGAGCAGGAAGTAAACTTCCGGTTCTGATCTTATACAGGAGTCTGTGGGCAGAAGAGAGTCATCATGATAATGATCACCATAGTGATCTCCGTATCCGTACCCCAGTGTGTTGCACGCCCCCTCAGGCAGCCCCCTGTCCTCCAGCTGGTCCAGGTAGCCCGCTATGTAAGAGCCTGTGGAGTGTCTGTTAGCTGGGGGGTTCTGACCTGCTGCTACTTTAGTACGCAGCACTACCCCTCCCACGCTGGAGGGGGCGCTCATGTCCTGGGACTTCAGAGCCTCCTGCTGCCTCTCTCGAGCGCGGTTGTTGATGTGACGCACACGGCTCTGGCTCCGAGAGGAAAGGCGACGGGAGAGGAGCGGGGGGGAGTCCTCCTGGGCATCAGGGACAACGTTTGAGGGGGGGCAGGGGCGTGATGGGGGAATGAAGGGTTTGAGGGGTAACTGAGGTAACTGGGGCAGCTGGGGAGACTGGGGTCTGTCCCGCTCTCTGTAATCCCCTTCCAGGGTGACTAGTTTGCGGAGCTGCTCAGTGAGGGGGTCTGCAGACTGCAGCCGTTGGGACAGACCTCCCAGGCCCCTCATCCTCCTCCGCTCCTTCATACAGGGGGTGATGAAGCTGCGGCTGATGATGTTGTACTTGCTGTGGAAGTTGCAGGAGATGTCCTCTGATGTCAGGTCACCCAGAGACTTGGACTTGCAGGGGCTGGGGGCTGTGAGTGGTCTGGGGATAGGTAGAGGAGGGGCAAGGGTGGGGCCCGAGAGGGGCAGCGGAGGGGGGCCAGAACGGGGTTGGAACTGGAGCTGGGCCTGGGTGTGTGATTGGGGTCGGGGTTGGGTGTGTGATTGGGGTTGGGCCTGGGGTAGAGGCTGGGTATTTGATTGGGGCCGGGGTTGCAGATGGGTGTAGGGGGATGCCGAGGCAGCGGAGGGCCTGAAGCAGTTGTAGTCTAGATGGCTGTAGGCCACATCACAGTCTGAGATAGGGGAGTACAGTCCTCGGTCTCTTGGGAAGCTACCATACCTTGAACCAGACATACTAGACAGACCAGGCAGACACTCAGAGGAGGACAACCCATTCTGGAAGCAGGTTGATGCTTCACCCTGATCCTGCCCTTCCCCTGTCCCATCCAGGTAGCCCCTGGTCTGTGGCTGGGTGTGCCCACCCTGGTAGCCCCTGGTCTGTGGCTGGGTGTGCCCATCCTGGTAGCCCCTGGTCTGGGCCTGGGTGTGCCTACCCTGGTAGCCCCTGGTCTGGGCCTGGGTGGGTCCACTGTAGCTGTGCTGCTGGGTGTAGGCTCTGGTAATGTCTCTGCTGTTCTCAAAGGAGAGCTCAGCCCTGCTGTGGGTGGAGGGGTGGCTGTTCAGGCGGAGGGTGCTGGGGTTGGGGGGCCTTTCGAAGAGGGAGGGCTGGGTTTGTGGGGTTATTGATGGGGTGTTGCGAGGGGAGGGCTGGTGTGAGGATTGTACGAGGGGGGAAAGACACTGGGAGAGTTGGGGTGCGTACCGGGGAGAGGGGATTAGTTGGTTAAACTGGCTTTGGGGAGCAGCGTATTGTTTGGTTGGGCTGGTAGCGACCCTGGTGCAGTTGTGTCTCGGTAAGGTGAGGGGAATCTCCAGTGGATCCTCGTCCACGTTAATCTCCACCTCCATCAGATGACTTCTTGCTGAGTCCTGGCACAACAGCAACCGGTCAGACACTGTGCTGTTGACAGATGGGCACCTGTAACCCCATGACGACCCCCACTCCCCCCCTGACCCCAGCTCTGTAGGATCA
Organism: Oncorhynchus tshawytscha; assembly: GCF_018296145.1. Classification (NCBI taxonomy): domain Eukaryota; kingdom Metazoa; phylum Chordata; class Actinopteri; order Salmoniformes; family Salmonidae; genus Oncorhynchus; species Oncorhynchus tshawytscha. The sequence goes on along the minus strand of NC_056442.1, from coordinate 54,188,138 downwards.
CTGACACCCCCATAGCCCTGTCCTGGCTCCTCCACCTCCACTACACCCCTCCGTGAGCCCACCCAGCTGTCCTCTGCCCCCAGGCGAGGAGGCACCTTGGTTGGGGATGGCTCCAGGCTGCCCATGGGTGTGCTCTCCTCAGAGTCAGCCTGGATGTTGCCTACGGTCTGCTCCCTCAGGTTGTAGACAGAGACTGGAGACAAGACCTCCTCATCCAGGATGGTATAGACCTCCTCCAGCTCCGTGGTCTCAGGACTGGAGAAGAGAAGGGGGGCAGGGGGGTCTGCGTGGGAGGTCTTGGGGTGGGGTGGGATGAGGTTGTGGTTTGCTTGGTTAGGGGTCTGGCTTGCCTTTCGAGGAGTGATAGGTCCGTTCGTTGCCTTGCGGGGGGAGGTGGTGGTCTGTGGGTCTTTATATGGGGTGGTACAGTCCACGGTAACCTTATAGGGTGTGCTGGAGTCCTGGACAGTGGGATGGAGCAGACAGGACATGACACTGAGGACGTGGGGGTCAGAGTTCGTTGTGAGGTCATTCTGGTCAGCGGTGAGGTCAAACTGGCCAATCAGAGCGGAGATCGAGCCGCAGCTGGTGTCGTTGCCGAGGGATACGGCATCAATGAGTCGCGAGATGGTGCTGTCCTGCCGGGAGACGGGGCTCTGAAGATCGGACCAGTCCACGTTGGGTGGGGAGAGGGGGGGCACAGAGGAAGAGGGGACAGAGGAAGAAGAAGAGGAGGAAGGTGCTGGCGTGTTTGTTGTACTATGTAATGTTGTCTCTGGTCTGTTCTCAGTAGGTACGTGTAAACAGTTGCTCTCTGTCTTTGTTGACCTGCTTAGGTAACACAACGTCCTTTGGCGAGAGGAAATGCCCTCAGCTTTGATGGGTGGGTTGACTCTGTCCTTTAATTGCTCTCTGGAGTCACCATCTATACTTCCTCCTCCTTGGCCAATGACCAGGTAGGAGGTCTCGTCTAATTGGTCAAGCTCTGTGGTCCTATCCCGCGTGTTGTTGTGATTGGTGGAAGGGGTGGACACACTGTGTTCAAGGGAGGCGGATGATTCGATGAGGAGTTCCACAGAGTGGGACTTGGGCCGATCAAAGGGGGAAGTTCCTATGTAAAACAGACAGGTTAGACAGTCAGTAAATGTTCAAACACTTTCACAGACGTACGTAGAACACCAAGCCAACCAACAACCAACCGGCACATTCCGTTCAACACGAGCCAATAGCAACACAGAGACGAATGGAATGTACCACCAAATACGACTGTGAGAGGGGGTTGGAAAATGAGGCTGTGCAGGTAACAGAAGGAACATCCATTTTTGGGGGGGAAACATCCATTTCGGAAGAGATGGTCAAATGGGATCAATTTTGGCAGTAAAAAACAAAAGGAGAATTCTGATTTTGAAATAGTACTTTTACAAAGTTACATCAGTGGGATGATGTAATACTGGGATGTTTTAGGATGAGGCAACCTTAGGAGGTGTCTTGGTTTACCTGGCGGGATATCCTAGTCAGTTCTCTACTACAGAGAAGCACCTCAGAGTGAAGAAGGAACAGAAAAGGCATGTTAAAGTATTGAGGAACAATAGATTATCTGGATTTGTCAATTTAAACAGATTTTTCTTCTTCTATGTTTTTGGAACAACAGTTGACATTTCCACATAAGACCCATAGCACTGTTTGTTTCCATGGGAGCGCAACACAACCAATGACCACTTCAACTCTAAGCATGATGTCACATGTAGCAACCAAACCAGACAAGACTAGTTGCTCTGCTATTACAGGTAAACCAGGATCATGTATTGCTCTGAGAAATAGGTAACATGATGCTGTAACCTCAGTCAAACAGAGAAAAACACTGTTGTTTCTTCTTAGATATCTATTTTAACATATTACTTGTTACAGAACAAGAGGTCTACCCACCGATGAGTGTGTCTGCACCCAGGTCAGTCTGCTCCTGGTCGGGGGAGCAGAGGGAGAGCTGTCCCTGCAGTAGCCTCTCCAGAGGCATGGAGATGGGTCTGTGGGAGACGGGGGCGTGAAGTGGGGGGCTCCTCTCCACCACTACCCTCTCTCTGTCCCTTTCACTGTCCTTGGACCCCTCCCAGACCCTCCCAGACCCTTCCCCGGCCCCCACTCTGTCCTTGCGGTCTGATATGGAGGCCTTGCGGTCTGATATGGAGGCCTTGCGGTCTGATATGGAGGTGGAGGACTCAGCGAGCTTCATCTTGGATTTCTTGCGTCGGTTGGTGGGGGCGCTGGCGGTGCGTCGGAGGAGGAGGTCGCTGATGGAGCGTTTCCTGAGGGCCGAACCACAGCTGGTGTCTACTGACGACTTAGAGGACCTGTTGAACAAGCCTCTGATGCCTCGCAGCTGACGACCCTGGTGGATGGAGAGAGGGAGGGGCAAAGGGGAGGGGAGAGAGGGATAGGGAGACCAGGAAGGGGAGAGAAGGACATGGAGATAGATAGGGAGAGAGGGGAGGGGAGATAGGGAGGGAGAGAGAGGGAGGGGGCAAAAGGGAGGGGGAGAGAGGGATAGGGAGACCGGGAAGGGGAGAGAAGGACATGGAGATAGATAGGGAGAGAGAGGGAGGGGAGATAGGGACGGGAGAGAGAGGGAGGGGGCAAAAGGGAGGGGGAGAGAGGGATAGGGAGACCGGGAAGGGGAGAGAAGGACATGGAGATAGATAGGAGAGAGAGGGAGGGGAGATAGGGAGGGGAGAGAGAGGGAGGGGGCAAAAGGGAGGGGGAGAGGGATAGGGAGACCGGGAAGGGGAGAGAAGGACATGGAGATAGATAGGGAGAGAGAGGGAGGGGAGATAGGGACGGGAGAGAGAGGGAGGGGGCAAAAGGGAGGGGGAGAGAGGGATAGGGAGACCGGGAAGGGGAGAGAAGGACATGGAGATAGATAGGGAGAGAGAGGGAGGGGAGATAGGGAGGGGAGAGAGAGGGGGGGGTAAAAGGGAGTGGGAGAGAGGGATAGGGAGACAGGGAGGGGAGAGAGAGGGATAGGGAGACAGGGAAGGGGAGAGAAGGACATGGAGAGAGATAGGGAGAGAGAGTGAGGGGAGATAGGGAGGGGAGAGAGAGGGAGGGGAGATAGGGAGGGTAGAGAGAGGATAGGGAGACAGGGAGGGGAGAGAGGGATAGGGAGAGAGGGAAGGGGAGAGAAGGACATGGAGAGAGATAGGGAGAGAGAGTGAGGGGAGATAGGGAGGGGAGAGAGAGGGAGGGAAGATAGGGAGGGGAGAGAGAGGGATAGGGAGACAGGGAAGGGGAGAGAAGGACATGGAGAGAGATAGGGTGAGAGAGGGAGGGAGAGAGTGACGGGAGAGAGAGGGAGGGGAGATAGGGAGGGGAGAGAGAGGGAGGGAAGATAGGGAGGGGAGAGAGAGGGATAGGGAGACAGGGAAGGGGAGAGGACATGGAGAGAGATAGGGTGAGAGAGGGAGGGGAGAGAGTGACGGGAGAGAGAGGGAGGGGAGATAGGGAGGGGAGAGAGAGTAAGTATGAAGAGATAAGGGAGACAGAGAGAAATTGTGTTCAGCTTTTTGCATGAAAATATGAATTGCATGATGCGAGGGAGAAGGTTAAATAACATTTGCCATGCTTTTCAAGCACAGTATTCCAACCACAATGCACACAATATAGACTGAAAACACAGTAACACACTTCACTCTTCACAATATGAAATGTTTTCAGCAAATCAACACAAATTCTTTACATTCATTCAAATTAATTCAAATGAATTGCAGAGCTGGCATTTCCCTTTCCCCCCAGGTTAATAACAGGCAGAACACATGGGGAGAATCTCAATTGCATTTCCTTGATTCCTTGCATCATTGCTCCTTGTCTCCTTCTCAAAATCCATTGGACGAGAACGTCAGAGGTCCTTGCCCTCTGACCTTCTCATCCAATCGGTCTTAAGAAGGAGGCAAGGAGAGAGTATGTGGGGAATCAAGATAATACAATTGAGAATTTCCCATGGGTATAAGTATCACACGTCATGACAAAGACATCCCAATAGATGGCACTAGAGCATCCCAGTAACCACAGTCTAACAACCCTCTCCTTTGCAATGCATTCTTTTTTATTTAACTGGGCAAGCCAGTTAAGAACAAATTCTTATTTACAATGACTGCCTGCCCCAGCCAAACCCAGACGACGCTGGGCCAATCGTGCGCCGCCCTATGGGACTCCCAATCACAGCCAGACGTGATGCAGCCTGGATTCAAACCAGGGACTGCAGTGATACCTCTTGCACTGAGATGCAGTGCCTTAGACTACTGCGCCACTCTGCAATCGTTGCACATATTCCCTCTTTGGACAATTATCTGTGTTGTTAGTAACGCCATGAGCTCGGATTTTCATTAACCAAATCATTACTGACAGAAAATGCTTTGAAAATCACCTAAAAAGAAAACACATTCACAAAAATACCAATCTAAAAAGAATACCAATCTAAAAAGAATACCAATCTAAAAAGAATACCAATCTAAAAAGAATACCAATCTAAAAAGAATACCAATCTAAAAAGAATACCAATCTAAAAAGAATACCAATCTAAAAAGAATACCAATCTAAAAAGAATACCAATCTAAAAAGAATACCAATCTAAAAAGAATACCAATCTAAAAAGAATACCAATCTAAAAAGAATACCAATCTAAAAAGAATACCAATCTAAAAAGAATACCAATCTAAAAAGAATACCAATCTAAAAAGAATACCAATCTAAAAAGAATACCAATCTAAAAAGAATACCAATCTAAAAAGAATACCAATCTAAAAAGAATACCAATCTAAAAGAATACCAATCTAAAAAGAATACCAATCTAAAAAGAATACCAATCTAAAAAGAATACCAATCTAAAAAGAATACCAATCTAAAAAGAATACCAATCTAAAAGAATACCAATCTAAAAAGAATACCAATCTAAAAAGAATACCAATCTAAAAAGAATACCAATCTAAAAAGAATACCAATCTAAAAAGAATACCAATCTAAAAAGAATACCAATCTAAAAAGAATACCAATCTAAAAAGAATACCAATCTAAAAGAATCCCAATCTAAAAAGAATACCAATCTAAAAAGAAATACCAATCTAAAAAGAATACCAATCTAAAAAGAATCCCAATCTAAAAAGAATACCAATCTAAAAAGAAATACCAATCTAAAAAGAAATACCAATCTAAAAAGAATACCAATCTAAAAAGAATACCAATCTAAAAAGAATACCAATCTAAAAAGAATACCAATCTAAAAAGAATACCAATCTAAAAAGAATCCCAATCTAAAAAGAATACCAATCTAAAAAGAATACCAATCTAAAAAGAAATACCAATCTAAAAAGAATACCAATCTAAAAAGAATACCAATCTAAAAAGAATACCAATCTAAAAAGAATACCAATCTTAGATGTTGTAAACATCCAGAAATAATCTGAAACCATATACACTTCACCACACCCACACACATTAGAAACCATGCAGATGCCATGCAGCACACAGAATCTACCCAGGATACCTTGTTGGCTCCTAGAAAGTGCATTATGGTAAAGCTGGGGTTCAGGACTAGTGGACTCCACTGGAAAGGAAGAATGTACCAGCTTAGCTTAGGAGAGTTGTATGGAAGACAATTAACTGTCAAATATATATGTATATGTAGAAGCTGAAACTGATGATTCCCCTTCAGACCAATACTTCTCTATAGGGTCAGAGTAGCAGTAACCTGATCCTAGATCTGATCTCATTAGCCTGGTCCCAGATATGATCTCACTAGCCTGGTCCCAGATCTGATCTCACTAGCCTGGTCCCAGATCTGATCTCTCTAGCCTGGTCCCAGATCTGATATTCTCTAGCCTGGTCCTAGATCTGATCTCACTAGCCTGGTCCCAGATCTGATCTCACTAGCCTCATCTCACTAACCTGATCCCAGATCTGATCTCACTAGCCTGATCTCACTAACCTGGTCCCAGATCTGATCTCACTAGCCCTGGTCCCAGATCTGATCTCAATAACCTGGTCCCAGATCTGATCTCACTAGCCTCATCTCACTAACCTGATCCCAGATCTGATGTCAATAGCCTGATCTCACTAAGCTGGTGCCAGATCTGATCTCACTAGCCTGGTCCCAGATCTGATCTAACTAGCCTGGTCCCAGATCTGATCTCACTAGCCTGATCTCACTAACCTGGTCCCAGATCTGATCTCACTAGCCTGATCTCACTAGCCTGGTCCCACATCTGATCTCACTAGCCTGATCTAACTAACCTGGTCCCAGATCTGATCTCACTAGCCTGGTCCCAGATCTGATCTCACTAGCCTTGGTCCTAGATCCCAGTGATCTCACTAGCCTTGGTCCTAGATCCCAGATCTGTTTGTGCTTTGCCTACTCCGTTGGCATTGTCAAGCCAAAATAGTTGTCAAGAGACCAGAAACAGGCTGGCACCCAGGCTATATTAAAGAGACCAGAAACAGGCTGGCACCCAGTCTATATTAAAGAGACCAGAAACAGGCTGGCACCCAGGCTATATTAAAGAGACCAGAAACAGGCTGGCACCCAGACTATATTAAAGAGACCAGAAACAGACTGGACTAGACTATATTAAAGAGACCAGAAACAGGCTGGACTAGACTATATTAAAGAGACCAGAAACAGGCTGGACTAGACTATATTAAAGAGACCAGAAACAGGCTAGACTAGACTATATTAAAGAGACCAGAAACAGGCTGGACTAGACTATATTAAAGAGACCAGAAACAGACTGGTACCCAGGCTATATTAAAGAGACCAGAAACAGGCTGGACTAGGCTATATTAAAGAGACCAGAAACAGGCTAGACTAGACTATATTAAAGAGACCAGAAACAGGCTGGACTAGACTATATTAAAGAGACCAGAAACAGGCTGGACTAGACTATATTAAAGAGACCAGAAACAGGCTGGCACCCAGGCTATATTAAAGAGACCAGAAACAGGCTGGACTAGACTATATTAAAGAGACCAGAAACAGGCTAGACTGGACTAAATTAAAGAGACCAGAAACAGGCTGGACTGGACTATATTAAAGAGACCAGAAACAGGCTAGACTAGACTATATTAAAGAGACCAGAAACAGGTGGACTAGACTATATTAAAGAGACCAGAAACAGGCTGGACGAGAGTATATTAAAGAGACCAGAAACAGGCTGACACCCAGGCTATATTAAAGAGACCAGAAACAGGCTGGACTAGACTATATTAAAGAGACCAGAAACAGGCTGGACTAGACTATATTAAAGAGACCAGAAACAGGCTGGACTAGACTATATTAAAGAGACCAGAAACAGGCTGGTCTAGACTATATTAAAGAGACCAGAAACAGGCTGGACTAGACTATATTAAAGAGACCAGAAACAGACTGGCACCCAGGCTATATTAAAGAGACCAGAAACAGACTGGACTAGACTATATTAAAGAGACCAGAAACAGGCTGGACTAGACTATATTAAAGAGACCAGAAACAGACTGGTACCCAGGCTATATTAAGGAGACCAGAAACAGGCTGGACTAGGCTATATTAAAGAGACCAGAAACAGGCTAGACTAGACTAGACTATATTAAAGAGACCAGAAACAGGCTGGACTAGACTATATTAAAGAGACCAGAAACAGGCTGGACTAGACTATATTAAAGAGACCAGAAACAGGCTGGACTAGACTATATTAAAGAGACCAGAAACAGGCTGGACTAGACTATATTAAAGAGACCAGAAACAGACTGGACTAGACTATATTAAAGAGACCAGAAACAGGCTGGACTAGACTATATTAAAGAGACCAGAAACAGGCTGGCACCCAGGCTATATTAAAGAGACCAGAAACAGGCTGGACTAGCCTGTATTAAAGAGACCAGAAACAGGCTGGACTAGACTATTTTAAAGAGACCAGAAACAGGCTGGACTAGACTATATTAAAGAGACCAGAAACAGGCTGGCACCCAGGCTATATTAAAGAGACCAGAAACAGGCTGGACTAGACTATATTAAAGAGACCAGAAACAGGCTAGACTGGACTAAATTAAAGAGACCAGAAACAGGCTGGACTAGACTATATTAAAGAGACCAGAAACAGGCTGGACTAGACTATATTAAAGAGACCAGAAACAGGCTGGACTAGACTATATTAAAGAGACCAGAAACAGGCTGGCACCCAGGCTATATTAAAAGAGACCAGAAACAGGCTGGACTAGACTATATTAAAGAGACCAGAAACAGGCTAGACTGGACTAAATTAAAGAGACCAGAAACAGGCTGGACTAGACTATATTAAAGAGACCAGAAACAGGCTGGACTAGACTATATTAAAGAGACCAGAAACAGGCTGGACTAGACTATATTAAAGAGACCAGAAACAGGCTGGCACCCAGGCTATATTAAAGAGACCAGAAACAGGCTGGACTAGACTATATTAAAGAGACCAGAAATAGGCTAGACTGGACTAAATTAAAGAGACCAGAAACAGGCTGGACTAGACTATATTAAAGAGACCAGAAACAGGCTGGACTAGACTATATTAAAGAGACCAGAAACAGGCTGGACTAGACTATATTAAAGAGACCAGAAACAGGCTGGACTAGACTATATTAAAGAGACCAGAAACAGGCTGGACTAGACTATATTAAAGAGACCAGAAACAGACTGGCACCCAGGCTATATTAAAGAGACCAGAAACAGGCTGGACTAGACTATATTAAAGAGACCAGAAACAGGCTGGACTAGCCTATATTAAAGAGACCAGAAACAGGCTGGACTAGACTATATTAAAGAGACCAGAAACAGGCTGGACTAGACTATATTAAAGAGACCAGAAACAGGCTGGACTAGACTATATTAAAGAGACCAGAAACAGACTGGCACCAGGCTATATTAAAGAGACCAGAAACAGGCTGGACAAGACTATATTAAAGAGACCAGAAACAGGCTGGACTAGACTATATTAAAGAGACCAGAAACAGACTGGACTAGACTATATTAAAGAGACCAGAAACAGGCTGGACTAGACTATATTAAAGAGACCAGAAACAGGCTGGACTAGACTATATTAAAGATACCAGAAACAGGCTGGACTAGACTATATTAAAGAGACCAGAAACAGGCTGGCACCCAGGCTATATTAAAGAGACCAGAAACAGGCTGGACTAGACTATATTAAAGAGACCAGAAATAGGCTAGACTGGACTAAATTAAAGAGACCAGAAACAGGCTGGACTAGACTATATTAAAGAGACCAGAAACAGGCTGGACTAGACTATATTAAAGAGACCAGAAACAGGCTGGACTAGACTATATTAAAGAGACCAGAAACAGGCTGGACTAGACTATATTAAAGAGACCAGAAACAGACTGGCACCCAGGCTATATTAAAGAGACCAGAAACAGACTGGACTAGACTATATTAAAGAGACCAGAAACAGGCTGGACTAGACTATATTAAAGAGACCAGAAACAGACTGGTACCCAGGCTATATTAAAGAGACCAGAAACAGGCTGGACTAGGCTATATTAAAGAGACCAGAAACAGGCTAGACTAGACTATATTAAAGAGACCAGAAACAGGCTGGACTAGACTATATTAAAGAGACCAGAAACAGGCTGGACTAGACTATATTAAAGAGACCAGAAACAGACTGGACTAGAGTATATTAAAGAGACCAGAAACAGGCTGGCACCCAGGCTATATTAAAGAGACCAGAAACAGGCTGGACTAGACTATATTAAAGAGACCAGAAACAGGCTGGACTAGACTATATTAAAGAGACCAGAAACAGGCTGGACTAGACTATATTAAAGATACCAGAAACAGGCTGGACTAGACTATATTAAAGAGACCAGAAACAGACTGGACTAGCCTATATTAAAGAGACCAGAAACAGGCTGGACTAGACTATATTAAAGAGACCAGAAACAGGCTGGACTAGACTATATTAAAGATACCAGAAACAGGCTGGACTAGACTAGGGTCAGTGAAGACGGGGAGAAGAGGACTAGGGATAATAGGTATGTCTCAGACTGTAATGTAATGTAGGGTTATATCACTGCAATGTAATGTACCTACCTTCCCATAGATGTCATGAACTGATACGTGGATAAAGATGGACGCCTCAGTCAACCCCTCCAAGTACACATGTCTATAACCTGCAGAGAGAGAGGGAGAGAGAGAGAGAGAGAGAGAGAGAGGGAGAGAGAGAGAGAGAGAGAGAGAGAGGGAGAGAGAGGGAGAGAGAGAGAGAGAGAGAGAGAGAGAGAGAGAGAGAGAGCAGGACAAAGAAGTGGGTAAAAGAGGAAGATGGTTGAATTCTCTAGTCTGTTCTCTCATTGCCTGGAGACTGAACCTCAAGAGTTGAGGGACAGCTGTATCACAGACAAGACAGATGTGTGAGTGGACCAGAATAACCAGTCAGCCTCAGGTCCATGTATCAAGGTTCACAAGAATATATACACACACACTGCTCAAAAAAATAAAGGGAACACTTAAACAACACAATGTAACTCCAAGTCAATCACACTTCTGTGAAATTAAACTGTCCACTTAGGAAGCAACACTGATTGACAATACATTTTACATGCTGTTGTGCAAATGGAATAGACAACAGGTGGAAATTATAGGCAATTAGCAAGACACCCCCAATAAAGGAGTGGTTCTGCAGGTGGTGACCACAGACCACTTCTCAGTTCCTATGCTTCCTGGCTGATGTTTTGGTCACTTTTGAATGCTGGCGGTGCTTTTCACAGTATACAACCCACACAAGTGGCTCAGGTAGTGCAGCTCATCCAGGATGGCACATCAATGCGAGCTGTGGCAAGAAGGTTTGCTGTGTCTATCAGCGTAGTGTCCAGAGCATGGGGGCGCTACCAGGAGACAGGCCAGTACATCAGGAGACGTGGAGGAGGCCGTAGGAGGGCAACAACCCAGCAGCAGGACCGCTACCTCCGCCTTTGTGCAAGGAGGAGCACTGCCAGAGCCCTGCAAAATGACCTCCAGCAGGCCACAAATGTGTTGTGTCTGCTCAAACGGTCAGAAACAGACTCCATGAGGGTGGTATGAGGGCCCGACGTCCACAGGTGGGGGTTGTGCTTACAGCCCAACACCGTGCAGGACGTTTGGCATTTGCCAGAGAACACCAAGATTGGCAAATTCGCCACTGGCACCCTGTGCTCTTCACAGATGAAAGCAAGTTCACACTGAGCACATGTGACAGACGTGACAGAGTCTGGAGACACTGTGGAGAACGTTCTGCTGCCTGCAACATCCTCCAGCATGACCGGTTTGGCGGTGGATCAGTCATGGTGTGGGGTGGCATTTCTTTGAGGGGGCCGCACAGCCCTCCATGTGCTCGCCAGAGGTAGCCTGACTGCCATTAGGTACCGAGATGAGATCATCAGACCCCTTGTGAGACCATATGCTGGTGCGGTTGGCCCTGGGTTCCTCCTAATGCAAGACAATGCCAGACCTCATGTGGCTGGAGTGTGTCAGCAGTTCCTGCAAGAGGAAGGCATTGATGCTATGGACTGGCCCGCCCGTTCCCCAGACCTGAATCGAATTGAGCACATCTGGGACATCATGTCTCGATGCTTTAGTCCAGGTCTGGGAGGAGATCCCTCAGGAGACCATCCGCCACCTCATCAGGAGCATGCCCAGGCGTTGTAGGGAGGTCATGCAGGCATGTGGAGGCCACACACACTACTGAGCCTCATTTTGACTTGTTTTAAGGACATTACATCAAAGTTGGATCAGCCTGTAGTGTGGTTTTTCCACTTTAATTTTGAGTGTGACTCCAAATCCAGACCTCCATGGGTTGATAAATTTGATTTCCATTGATAATTTTTGTGTGGTTTTGTTGTCAGCACATTCAACTATATAAAGAAAAAAATATTTAATAAGAATATTTCATTCATTCAGATCTAGGATGTGTTATTTTAGTGTTCCCTTTATTTTTTTGAGCAGTATATATATATATACATACAGACACTTCCAATGCCATGTGGACCTGATGCAAAAGCACTGACAGTGTTCAAGGTCATTTATTAAAGACAATCTTCTGGACTTGGGCTTCTACAGTACTGTATTTAGCAAAACTACCAGCAAGCTACACATCCACACTCACTAACCTGGCATCAGGCTGCCGAAGGCTACGGTCCTCTGGCCTACAAAGTCCCGTCCAATGGGGTCATGGTCCCAGACGAGGAAACGCACCAGAGCCACCTCCGCCATGTGGAGGGTAAAGGACAGGTTCTCCTCCCACACGGGGTTAAAACCTGGACAACACACACTGTGTCAGAGTACACACTACACCACACCACACACACTAACACACAAGCAAATATACACACACACCACACACACGCAACATTGACATTGAGTGTGCTTGACCCAGCGCTGCCCTGCTGCCTGCCATCTGTGGTGTGTTTGGCCCAGTACTGTCCTGCTGCCTGCCATCTGTGGTGTGTTTGGCCCAGTACTGTCATGCTGCCTGCCATCTATGGTGTGTTTGGCCCAGTACTGTCCTGCTGCCTGCCATCTGTGGTGTGTTTGGCCCAGTACTGTCCTGCTACCTGCCATCTGTGGTGTGTTTGGCCCAGTACTGTCCTGCTACCTGTCATCTGTGTTTAGAACAGATGACTGGGTCTAGGTGACAGTTCAGGTCACAATGATTCTGTCTAGGAATCAACAGGGGAGAGAGGAGGGTTCAGCAGGGGGAGAGAGGGGGTTCAGAAGGGGGAGAGAGGAGGGTTCAGCAGGAGGAGAGAGGAGGGTTCAGCAGGGGGAGAGAGGGGGGTTCAGCAGGGGGAGAGGGAGGTATCAGAAGGGGGAGAGGGAGGGTTCAGCAGGGGGAGAGAGGAGGGTTCAGAAGGGGGAGAGAGGAGGGTTCAGCAGGAGGAGAGAGGAGGGTTCAGCAGGGGGAGAGAGGAGGGTTCAGAAGGGGGAGAGAGGAGGGTTCAGAAGGGGGAGCGAGGAGGGTTCAGCAGGGGGAGAGAGGAGGGTCCAGCAGGGGGAGAGAGGGAGGGTTCAGCAGGGGGAGAGAGGAGGGTTCAGCAGGGGGAGAGAGGAGGGTTCAGCAGGGGAGAGAGGAGGGCTCAGCAGTGGGAGAGAGGAGGGTTCAGCAGGGGGAGAGAGGAGGGTTCAGCAGGGGAGAGAGGAGGGTTCAGCAGGGGGAGAGAGGAGGGTTCAGAAGGGGGAGAGAGGAGGGCTCAGCAGTGGGAGAGAGGAGGGTTCAGCAGGGGGAGAGAGGAGGGTTCAGAAGGGGGAGAGAGGAGGGTTCAGCAGGGGGAGAGAGGAGGGTTCAGCAGGGGGAGAGAGGAGGGTTCAGAAGGGGGAGAGAGGAGGGCTCAGCAGTGGGAGAGAGGAGGGTTCAGCAGGGGAGAGAGAGGAGGGTTCAGAAGGGGAGAGAGGAGGGTTCAGCAGGGGGAGAGAGGAGGGTTCAGAAGGGGGAGAGAGGAGGGTTCAGAAGGGGGAGAGAGGAGGGTTCAGAAGGGGGAGAGAGGAGGGTTCAGCAGGGGGAAAGAGGAGGGTTCAGAAGGGGGAGAGAGGAGGGTTCAGCAGGGGGAGAGAGGAGGGTTCAGAAGGGGGAGAGAGGAGGGTTCAGAAGGGGGAGAGAGGAGGGTTCGGCAGAGAGAGGGGGGTGTGTGTTACCGTTGTCGTCCACTACTCGTGTCTGCCCCTTGCAGCAGTCCACTGGCAGGCCGATGATCTCCACCTCTACAAACGGGTCAATGATCTGAAGCAGAAGAGGGAACAGAGTTACAGCAGCTTAGCAACACTAAGATAACGCGTGGCAACAGATGTATAACCTGAGGTTATTGAGCAAGCTATCCATTATGTTGGCAGAAAATTATTTTGTGTGTGTGCGTGTGTATACCTCTCCTCGGTCCCCCAGCATAGAGTCTGGTGGTTTGGGAAGCTGCTGTCCACTGATGATCTTCAGTACCAGCTGTTTGTTGGGATAGGCAGGGAGGGGGTCATCACAGAACGGGTTGAACGAGCCTGGAGCCGTAAACCAACCAATCAGAACATACACTCCTTATCTTGCTGTGTGTGTGTGTGTGTGTGTGTGTGTGTGTGTGTGTGTGTATCAGTACCTTTACACATGGGTGGAGGTTTGAGGGCGTAGCCACAGCCACCGTTCACCATGAACTTGGCTCTGTTCAGCTGCATCATCCGACCCTCTGTCTGGTAGTTCAGAGCCACTGAGGAAAACACATTTAGGACACATTTATCGGTCTGTTCATCCTCTGACCAAATACACACAGGGGTTCTGACCGTGTGTCCATGGGGACAGAGAGGCGTAGTGGAGCACAGGGCCCAACAGAGGGTACTTGACACAGGCACAGAGAGAGAGAGAGAAACGTTGCCAGTGGTCAGGAGGACTAGGGGGGTAGACGGACAGGCAGAGATGCGTATTGTCTAACATTATATTTATTGTCTTTTTGATTTATTTAAATGTAAGAAGCATCAACAAAACGTGACAATAACAACGTTCAGAAGTGATGTTTCTTACCCAGCTGACAGCCCACATTCCAGTAGAGCTGAGGGTTGAAGTTGGACGAGTCTATACGGTAGGCTGAGGGGTAGATTCTAGACAGCTGTCGCTGGTTGAAACACAGGAAGCGCTCAGCTCTGTGGTTCACTAGCTGCTGGGCACGAGTCTCACTGAACGACAGAACATTCCCCGGAGTACCTGATAGACGAGAGGAGAGAGAGGGATGAGAGAGGATTTTTTTTTTTTAAACGAAATGGCTGAGCAGTGAGTGCAGAATGAGATGGACAGATGAAAGAGAAAGAGAGAGTGGAAGGGAGAGTAGGAGAGGGAGAATAGGGAGAGAGAAAGATAATTAATGGGGTGGGGGAAGAGGACGGGATGGAGGGAGAGAGTGGAAGGGAGAGAGGGGGAGAATTGAGAGAGAGAGAAGCGGAGGTGGGAGAAGAGAGAGGCTGATGGGTGGGATTAGGGGTTGTTTCTGGATTGGCCTAGGGCTTGGGAAAGAGAGCAAGAGAGAGAGAGGGGGGAGTGACAGAGAGAGAGGAAGAAGGGAGAGGGGAGAGAGAGAGGAGAGAGAGAGAGAGAGAGAGAGAGAGAGAGAGAGAGGGAGAGAGAGAGAGGGAGGGGAGGACAGAGAGAGAGGAAGGGGTAGAAAGAGAGAGAGGGGAGAGAGGGAGGGTTGGGGGCAGAGAGAGAGGGGGGGAGAGAGAGAGGAAGGAGAGAGAGAGAGAGGGGAGAGAGAGGGAGAGGAGGGAGAGGGGGGACAGAGAGAGAGGGAGGGGTAGAAAGAGAGAGAGGGAGGGACAGAGAGAGGGGCGGGCAGATAAAGGGGAAGGGGTAGAGAGAGAGAGAGAGAGAGAGAGAGAGAGAGGGGGGGAGGGTTGGGGGCAGAGAGAGAGGGGGGGCAGAGAGAGAGAAGGGGGAGAGAGAGAGAGAGGGGGGAGGGACAGAGAGAGAGGAAGGGGGAGAGAGAGAGAGAGAGGGAGAGAGAGAGAGAAAGAGGGAGAGTGGGGACAGAGAGAGAGGAAGGGGTAGAGAGAGAGAGAGAGACAGAGGGAGAGAGAAAGAGGGAGGGGGACAGAGAGAGAGAGAGAGGGGGGACAGAGAGAGAGGAAGGGGAGAGAGAGAGAGGAAGGGGGAGAGACAGATGTTTTGTAGGAGTGTGTGTTTATTTACAGTCGTCCAGTCCCTCGGGAGAGGCCACAGAGTTAGTGAACACCACCAGGTCTGACAGATCTCTACTCAGCTTAATC